>NW_026973289.1:0-49734 GCF_036711695.1 Zophobas morio | reverse complement strand
TCGACAAAAATACAGTTTCTAGCTAAAATTTGATGGTTTCGTTGCACTTTCCGAGCCCGTAGGGTATCTGAGTGGCTTAAAAGTACAAGAAAACATTTCAAAAGTGACGTTTCTGAAGAATTTTAACAGTTTTCTTGTATCTACGAACGCCAGAATGCATAAATTTGACCTAAACGTCTCCTTTTCCTATTCTGAGTCGATTCTGCATGCTTTAAGTGTGTTTGGTGGCTCAGAACCATCAAAAAACGTTGAAATATAGTTCAAATTCAATAAAAATCGACAAAAATACAGTTTCTAGCTAAAATTTGATGGTTTCGTTGCACTTTCCGAGCCCGTAGGGTATCTGAGTGGCTTAAAAGTACAAGAAAACACTTCAAAAGTGACGTTTCTGAAGAATTTTAACAGTTTTCTTGTATCTACGAACGCCAGAATGCATAAAATTGACCTAAACGTCTCCTTTTCCTATTCTGAGTCGATTCTGCATGCTTTAAGTGTGTTTGGTGGCTCAGAACCATCAAAAAACGTTGAAATATAGTTCAAATTCAATAAAAATCGACAAAAATACAGTTTCTAGCTAAAATTTGATGGTTTCGTTGCACTTTCCGAGCCCGTAGGGTATCTGAGTGGCTTAAAAGTACAAGAAAACACTTCAAAAGTGACGTTTCTGAAGAATTTTAACAGTTTTCTTGTATCTACGAACGCCAGAATGCATAAAATTGACCTAAACGTCTCCTTTTCCTATTCTGAGTCGATTCTGCATGCTTTAAGTGTGTTTGGTGACTCAGAACCATCAAAAAACGTTGAAATATAGTTCAAATTCAATAAAAATCGACAAAAATACAGTTTCTAGCTAAAATTTGATGGTTTCGTTGCACTTTCCGAGCCCGTAGGGTATCTGAGTGGCTTAAAAGTACAAGAAAACACTTCAAAAGTGACGTTTCTGAAGAATTTTAACAGTTTTCTTGTATCTACGAACGCCAGAATGCATAAAATTGACCTAAACGTCTCCTTTTCCTATTCTGAGTCGATTCTGCATGCTTTAAGTGTGTTTGGTGGCTCAGAACCATCAAAAAACGTTGAAATATAGTTCAAATTCAATAAAAATCGACAAAAATACTGTTTCTAGCTAAAATTTGATGGTTTCGTTGCACTTTCCGAGCCCGTAGGGTATCTGAGTGGCTTAAAAGTACAAGAAAACACTTCAAAAGTGACGTTTCTGAAGAATTTTAACAGTTTTCTTGTATCTACGAACGCCAGAATGCATAAAATTGACCTAAACGTCTCCTTTTCCTATTCTGAGTCGATTCTGCATGCTTTAAGTGTGTTTGGTGGCTCAGAACCATCAAAAAACGTTGAAATATAGTTCAAATTCAATAAAAATCGACAAAAATACAGTTTCTAGCTAAAATTTGATGGTTTCGTTGCACTTTCCGAGCCCGTAGGGTATCTGAGTGGCTTAAAAGTACAAGAAAACACTTCAAAAGTGACGTTTCTGAAGAATTTTAACAGTTTTCTTGTATCTACGATCGCCAGAATGCATAAAATTGACCTAAACGTCTCCTTTTCCTGTTCTGAGTCGATTCTGCATGCTTTAAGTGTGTTTGGTGGCTCAGAACCATCAAAAAACGTTGAAATATAGTTCAAATTCAATAAAAATCGACAAAAATACAGTTTCTAGCTAAAATTTGATGGTTTCGTTGCACTTTCCGAGCCCGTAGGGTATCTGAGTGGCTTAAAAGTACAAGAAAACACTTCAAAAGTGACGTTTCTGAAGAATTTTAACAGTTTTCTTGTATCTACGAACGCCAGAATGCATAAAATTGACCTAAACGTCTCCTTTTCTTATTCTGAGTCGATTCTGCATGCTTTAAGTGTGTTTGGTGGCTCAGAACCATCAAAAAACGTTGAAATATAGTTCAAATTCAATAAAAATCGACAAAAATACAGTTTCTAGCTAAAATTTGATGGTTTCGTTGCACTTTCCGAGTCCGTAGGGTATCTGAGTGGCTTAAAAGTACAAGAAAACACTTCAAAAGTGACGTTTCTGAAGAATTTTAACAGTTTTCTTGTATCTACGAACGCCAGAATGCATAAAATTGACCTAAACGTCTCCTTTTCCTATTCTGAGTCGATTCTGCATGCTTTAAGTGTGTTTGGTGGCTCAGAACCATCAAAAAACGTTGAAATATAGTTCAAATTCAATAAAAATCGACAAAAATACAGTTTCTAGCTAAAATTTGATGGTTTCGTTGCACTTTCCGGGCCCGTAGGGTATCTGAGTGGCTTAAAAGTACAAGAAAACACTTCAAAAGTGACGTTTCTGAAGAATTTTAACAGTTTTCTTGTATCTACGAACGCCAGAATGCATAAAATTGACCTAAACGTCTCCTTTTCCTATTCTGAGTCGATTCTGCATGCTTTAAGTGTGTTTGGTGGCTCAGAACCATCAAAAAACGTTGAAATATAGTTCAAATTCAATAAAAATCGACAAAAATACAGTTTCTAGCTAAAATTTGATGGTTTCGTTGCACTTTCCGAGCCCGTTGGGTATCTGAGTGGCTTAAAAGTACAAGAAAACACTTCAAAAGTGACGTTTCTGAAGAATTTTAACAGTTTTCTTGTATCTACGAACGCCAGAATGCATAAAATTGACCTAAACGTCTCCTTTTCCTATTCTGAGTCGATTCTGCATGCTTTAAGTGTGTTTGGTGGCTCAGAACCATCAAAAAACGTTGAAATATAGTTCAAATTCAATAAAAATCGACAAAAATACAGTTTCTAGCTAAAATTTGATGGTTTCGTTGCACTTTCCGAGCCCGTTGGGTATCTGAGTGGCTTAAAAGTACAAGAAAACACTTCAAAAGTGACGTTTCTGAAGAATTTTAACAGTTTTCTTGTATCTACGAACGCCAGAATGCATAAAATTGACCTAAACGTCTCCTTTTCCTATTCTGAGTCGATTCTGCATGCTTTAAGTGTGTTTGGTGGCTCAGAACCATCAAAAAACGTTGAAATATAGTTCAAATTCAATAAAAATCGACAAAAATACAGTTTCTAGCTAAAATTTGATGGTTTCGTTGCACTTTCCGAGCCCGTAGGGTATCTGAGTGGCTTAAAAGTACAAGAAAACACTTCAAAAGTGACGTTTCTGAAGAATTTTAACAGTTTTCTTGTATCTACGAACGCCAGAATGCATAAAATTGACCTAAACGTCTCCTTTTCCTATTCTGAGTCGATTCTGCATGCTTTAAGTGTGTTTGGTGGCTCAGAACCATCAAAAAACGTTGAAATATAGTTCAAATTCAATAAAAATCGACAAAAATACAGTTTCTAGCTAAAATTTGATGGTTTCGTTGCACTTTCCGAGCCCGTTGGGTATCTGAGTGGCTTAAAAGTACAAGAAAACACTTCAAAAGTGACGTTTCTGAAGAATTTTAACAGTTTTCTTGTATCTACGAACGCCAGAATGCATAAAATTGACCTAAACGTCTCCTTTTCCTATTCTGAGTCGATTCTGCATTCTTTAAGTGTGTTTGGTGGCTCAGAACCATCAAAAAACGTTGAAATATAGTTCAAGTTCAATAAAAATCGACAAAAATACAGTTTCTAGCTAAAATTTGATGGTTTCGTTGCACTTTCCGAGCCCGTAGGGTATCTGAGTGGCTTAAAAGTACAAGAAAACACTTCAAAAGTGACGTTTCTGAAGAATTTTAACAGTTTTCTTGTATCTACGAACGCCAGAATACATAAAATTGACCTAAACGTCTCCTTTTCCTATTCTGAGTCGATTCTGCATGCTTTAAGTGTGTTTGGTGGCTCAGAACCATCAAAAAACGTTGAAATATAGTTCAAATTCAATAAAAATCGACAAAAATACAGTTTCTAGCTAAAATTTGATGGTTTCGTTGCACTTTCCGAGCCCGTAGGGTATCTGAGTGGCTTAAAAGTACAAGAAAACACTTCAAAAGTGACGTTTCTGAAGAATTTTAACAGTTTTCTTGTATCTACGAACGCCAGAATGCAAAAAATTGACCTAAACGTCTCCTTTTCCTATTCTGAGTCGATTCTGCATGCTTTAAGTGTGTTTGGTGGCTCAGAACCATCAAAAAACGTTGAAATATAGTTCAAATTCAATAAAAATCGACAAAAATACAGTTTCTAGTTAAAATTTGATGGTTTCGTTGCACTTTCCGAGCCCGTAGGGTATCTGAGTGGCTTAAAAGTACAAGAAAACACTTCAAAAGTGACGTTTCTGAAGAATTTTAACAGTTTTCTTGTATCTACGAACGCCAGAATGCATAAAATTGACCTAAACGTCTCCTTTTCCTATTCTGAGTCGATTCTGCATGCTTTAAGTGTGTTTGGTGGCTCAGAACCATCAAAAAACGTTGAAATATAGTTCAAATTCAATAAAAATCGACAAAAATACAGTTTCTAGTTAAAATTTGATGGTTTCGTTGCACTTTCCGAGCCCGTAGGGTATCTGAGTGGCTTAAAAGTACAAGAAAACACTTCAAAAGTGACGTTTCTGAAGAATTTTAACAGTTTTCTTGTATCTACGAACGCCAGAATGCATAAAATTGACCTAAACGTCTCCTTTTCCTATTCTGAGTCGATTCTGCATGCTTTATGTGTGTTTGGTGGCTCAGAACCATCAAAAAACGTTGAAATATAGTTCAAATTCAATAAAAATCGACAAAAATACAGTTTCTAGCTAAAATTTGATGGTTTCGTTGCACTTTCCGAGCCCGTATGGTATCTGAGTGGCTTAAAAGTACAAGAAAACACTTCAAAAGTGACGTTTCTGAAGAATTTTAACAGTTTTCTTGTATCTACGAACGCCAGAATGCATAAAATTGACCTAAACGTCTCCTTTTCCTATTCTGAGTCGATTCTGCATGCTTTAAGTGTGTTTGGTGGCTCAGAACCATCAAAAAACGTTGAAATATAGTTCAAATTCAATAAAAATCGACAAAAATACACTTTCTAGTTAAAATTTGATGGTTTCGTTGCACTTTCCGAGCCCGTAGGGTATCTGAGTGGCTTAAAAGTACAAGAAAACACTTCAAAAGTGACGTTTCTGAAGAATTTTAACAGTTTTCTTGTATCTACGAACGCCAGAATGCATAAAATTGACCTAAACGTCTCCTTTTCCTATTCTGAGTCGATTCTGCATGCTTTAAGTGTGTTTGGTGGCTCAGAACCATCAAAAAACGTTGAAATATAGTTCAAATTCAATAAAAATCGACAAAAATACAGTTTCTAGCTAAAATTTGATGGTTTCGTTGCACTTTTCGAGCCCGTAGGGTATCTGAGTGGCTTAAAAGTACAAGAAAACACTTCAAAAGTGACGTTTCTGAAGAATTTTAACAGTTTTCTTGTATCTACGAACACCAGAATGCATAAAATTGACCTAAACGTCTCCTTTTCCTATTCTGAGTCGATTCTGCATGCTTTAAGTGTGTTGGGTGGCTCAGAACCATCAAAAAACGTTGAAATATAGTTCAAATTCAATAAAAATCGACAAAAATACAGTTTCTAGCTAAAATTTGATGGTTTCGTTGCACTTTCCGAGCCCGTAGGGTATATGAGTGGCTTAAAAATACAAGAAAACACTTCAAAAGTGACGTTTCTGAAGAATTTTGACAGTTTTCTTGTATCTACGAACGCCAGAATGCATAAAATTGACCTAAACGTCTCCTTTTCCTATTCTGAGTCGATTCTGCATGCTTTAAGTGTGTTTGGTGGCTCAGAACCATCAAAACACGTTGAAATATAGTTCAAATTCAATAAAAATCGACAAAAATACAGTTTCTAGTTAAAATTTGATGGTTTCGTTGCACTTTCCGAGCCCGTAGGGTATCTGAGTGGCTTAACAGTACAAGAAAACACTTCAAAAGTGACGTTTCTGAAGAATTTTAACAGTTTTCTTGTATCTACGAACGCCAGAATGCATAAAATTGACCTAAACGTCTCCTTTTCCTATTCTGAGTCGATTCTGCATGCTTTAAGTGTGTTTGGTGGCTCAGAACCATCAAAAAACGTTGAAATATAGTTCAAATTCAATAAAAATCGACAAAAATACAGTTTCTAGCTAAAATTTGATGGTTTCGTTGCACTTTCCGAGCCCGTAGGGTATCTGAGTGGCTTAAAAGTACAAGAAAACACTTCAAAAGTGACGTTTCTGAAGAATTTTAACAGTTTTCTTGTATCTACGAACGCCAGAATGCTTAAAATTGACCTAAACGTCTCCTTTTCCTATTCTGAGTCGATTCTGCATGCTTTAAGTGTGTTTGGTGGCTCAGAACCATCAAAAAACGTTGAAATATAGTTCAAATTCAATAAAAATCGACAAAAATACACTTTCTAGTTAAAATTTGATGGTTTCGTTGCACTTTCCGAGCCCGTAGGGTATCTGAGTGGCTTAAAAGTACAAGAAAACACTTCAAAAGTGACGTTTCTGAAGAATTTTAACAGTTTTCTTGTATCTACGAACGCCAGAATGCATAAAATTTAATAAATTATATATATATTACAAATTTTAACTAGAAACTGTATTTTTGTCGATTTTTATTGAATTTGAACTATATTTCAACGTTTTTTGATGGTTCTGAGCCACCAAACACACTTAAAGCATGCAGAATCGAGTCAGAATAGGAAAAGGAGACGTTTAGGTCAATTTTATGCATTCTGGCGTTCGTAGATACAAGAAAACTGTTAAAATTCTTCAGAAACGTCACTTTTGAAGTGTTTTCTTGTACTTTTAAGCCACTCAGATACCCTACGGGCTCGGAAAGTGCAACAAAACCATCAAATTTTAGCTAGAAACTGTATTTTTGTCGATTTTTATTGAATTTGAACTATATTTCAACGTTTTTTGATGGTTCTGAGCCACCAAACACACTTAAAGCATGCAGAATCGACTCAGAATAGGAAAAGGAGACGTTTAGGTCAATTTTATGCATTCTGGCGTTCGTAGATACAAGAAAACTGTTAAAATTCTTCAGAAACGTCACTTTTGAAGTGTTTTCTTGTACTTTTAAGCCACTCAGATACCCTACGGGCTCGGAAAGTGCAACGAAACCATCAAATTTTAGCTAGAAACTGTATTTTTGTCGATTTTTATTGAATTTGAACTATTTTTCAACGTTTTTTGATGGTTCTGAGCCACCAAACACACTTAAAGCATGCAGAATCGACTCAGAATAGGAAAAGGAGACGTTTAGGTCAATTTTATGCATTCTGGCGTTCGTAGATACAAGAAAACTGTTAAAATTCTTCAGAAACGTCACTTTTGAAGTGTTTTCTTGTACTTTTAAGCCACTCAGATACCCTACGGGCTCGGAAAGTGCAACGAAACCATCAAATTTTAACTAGAAACTGTATTTTTGTCGATTTTTATTGAATTTGAACTATATTTCAACGTTTTTTGATGGTTCTGAGCCACCAAACACACTTAAAGCATGCAGAATCGACTCAGAATAGGAAAAGGAGACGTTTAGGTCAATTTTATGCATTCTGGCGTTCGTAGATACAAGAAAACTGTTAAAATTCTTCAGAAACGTCACTTTTGAAGTGTTTTCTTGTACTTTTAAGCCACTCAGATACCCTACGGGCTCGGAAAGTGCAACGAGACCATCAAATTTTAACTAGAAACTGTATTTTTGTCGATTTTTATTGAATTTGAACTATATTTCAACGTTTTTTGATGGTTCTGAGCCACCAAACACACTTAAAGCATGCAGAATCGACTCAGAATAGGAAAAGGAGCCGTTTAGGTCAATTTTATGCATTCCGGCGTTCGTAGATACAAGAAAACTGTTAAAATTCTTCAGAAACGTCACTTTTGAAGTGTTTTCTTGTACTTTTAAGCCACTCAGATACCCTACGGGCTCGGAAAGTGCAACGAAACCATCAAATTTTGGCTAGAAACTGTATTTTTGTCGATTTTTATTGAATTTGAACTATATTTCAACGTTTTTTGATGGTTCTGAGCCACCAAACACACTTAAAGCATGCAGAATCGACTCAGAATAGGAAAAGGAGACGTTTAGGTCAATTTTATGCATTCTGGCGTTCGTAGATACAAGAAAACTGTTAAAATTCTTCAGAAACGTCACTTTTGAAGTGTTTTCTTGTACTTTTAAGCCACTCAGATACCCTACGGGCTCGGAAAGTGCAACGAAACCATCAAATTTTAACTAGAAACTGTATTTTTGTCGATTTTTATTGAATTTGAACTATATTTCAACGTTTTTTGATGGTTCTGAGCCACCAAACACACTTAAAGCATGCAGAATCGACTCAGAATAGGAAAAGGAGACGTTTAGGTCAATTTTATGCATTCTGGCGTTCGTAGATACAAGAAAACTGTTAAAATTCTTCAGAAACGTCACTTTTGAAGTGTTTTCTTGTACTTTTAAGCCACTCAGATACCCTACGGGCTCGGAAAGTGCAACGAAACCATCAAATTTTAACTAGAAACTGTAATTTTGTCGATTTTTATTGAATTTGAACAATATTTCAACGTTTTTTGATGGTTCTGAGCCACCAAACACACTTAAAGCATGCAGAATCGACTCAGAATAGGAAAAGGAGCCGTTTAGGTCAATTTTATGCATTCCGGCGTTCGTAGATACAAGAAAACTGTTAAAATTCTTCAGAAACGTCACTTTTGAAGTGTTTTCTTGTACTTTTAAGCCACTCAGATACCCTCCGGGCTCGGAAAGTGCAACGAAACCATCAAATTTTAGCTAGAAACTGTATTTTTGTCGATTTTTATTGAATTTGAACTATATTTCAACGTTTTTTGATGGTTCTGAGCCTCCAAACACACTTAAAGCATGCAGAATCGACTCAGAATAGGAAAAGGAGACGTTTAGGTCAATTTTATGCATTCTGGCGTTCGTAGATACAAGAAAACTGTTAAAATTCTTCAGAAACGTCACTTTTGAAGTGTTTTCTTGTACTTTTAAGCCACTCAGATACCCTACGGGCTCGGAAAGTGCAACGAAACCATCAAATTTTAACTAGAAACTGTATTTTTGTCGATTTTTATTGAATTTGAACTATATTTCAACGTTTTTTGATGGTTCTGAGCCACCAAACACACTTAAAGCATGCAGAATCGACTCAGAATAGGAAAAGGAGACGTTTAGGTCAATTTTATGCATTCTGGCGTTCGTAGATACAAGAAAACTGTTAAAATTCTTCAGAAACGTCACTTTTGAAGTGTTTTCTTGTATTTTTAAGCCACTCATATACCCTACGGGCTCGGAAAGTGCAACGAAACCATCAAATTTTAGCTAGAAACTGTATTTTTGTCGATTTTTATTGAATTTGAACTATATTTCAACGTTTTTTGATGGTTCTGAGCCACCAAACACACTTAAAGCATGCAGAATCGACTCAGAATAGGAAAAGGAGACGTTTAGGTCAATTTTATGCATTCTGGCGTTCGTAGATACAAGAAAACTGTTAAAATTCTTCAGAAACGTGACTTTTGAAGTGTTTTCTTGTACTTTTAAGCCACTCAGATACCCTACGGGCTCGGAAAGTGCAACGAAACCATCAAATTTTAACTAGAAACTGTATTTCTGTCGATTTTTATTGAATTTGAACTATATTTCAACGTTTTTTGATGGTTCTGAGCCACCAAACACACTTAAAGCATGCAGAATCGACTCAGAATAGGAAAAGGAGACGTTTAGGTCAATTTTATGCATTCTGGCGTTCGTAGATACAAGAAAACTGTTAAAATTCTTCAGAAACGTCACTTTTGAAGTGTTTTCTTGTACTTTTAAGCCACTCAGATAACCTACGGGCTCGGAAGTGCAACGAAACCATCAAATTTTAACTAGAAACTGTATTTTTGTCGATTTTTATTGAATTTGAACTATATTTCAACGATTTTTGATGGTTCTGAGCCACCAAACACACTTAAAGCATGCAGAATCGACTCAGAATAGGAAAAGGAGACGTTTGGGTCAATTTTATGCATTCTGGCGTTCGTAGATACAAGAAAACTGTTAAAATTCTTCAGAAACGTCACTTTTGAAGTGTTTTCTTGTACTTTTAAGCCACTCAGATAACCTACGGGCTCGGAAAGTGCAACGAAACCATCAAATTTTAACTAGAAACTGTATTTTTGTCGATTTTTATTGAATTTGAACTATATTTCAACGTTTTTTGATGGTTCTGAGCCACCAAACACACTTAAAGCATGCAGAATCGACTCAGAATAGGAAAAGGAGACGTTTAGGTCAATTTTATGCATTCTGGCGTTCGTAGATACAAGAAAACTGTTAAAATTCTTCAGAAACGTCACTTTTGAAGTGTTTTCTTGTACTTTTAAGCCACTCAGATACCCTACGGGCTCGGAAAGTGCAACGAAACCATCAAATTTTAACTAGAAACTGTATTTTTGTCGATTTTTATTGAATTTGAACTATATTTCAACGTTTTTTGATGGTTCTGAGCCACCAAACACACTTAAAGCATGCAGAATCGACTCAGAATAGGAAAAGGAGACGTTTAGGTCAATTTTATGCATTCTGGCGTTCGTAGATACAAGAAAACTGTTAAAATTCTTCAGAAACGTCACTTTTAAAGTGTTTTCTTGTACTTTTAAGTCACTCAGATACCCTACGGGCTCGGAAAGTGCAACGAAACCATCAAATTTTAACTAGAAACTGTATTTTTGTCGATTTTTATTGAATTTGAACTATATTTCAACGTTTTTTGATGGTTCTGAGCCACCAAACACACTTAAAGCATGCAGAATCGACTCAGAATAGGAAAAGGAGACGTTTAGGTCAAATTTATGCATTCTGGCGTTCGTAGATACAAGAAAACTGTTAAAATTCTTCAGAAACGTCACTTTTGATGTGTTTTCTTGTACTTTTAAGCCACTCAGATACCCTACGGGCTCGGAAAGTGCAACGAAACCATCAAATTTTAACTAGAAACTGTATTTTTGTCGATTTTTATTGAATTTGAACTATATTTCAACGTTTTTTGATGGTTCTGAGCCACCAAACACACTTAAAGCATGCAGAATCGACTCAGAATAGGAAAAGGAAACGTTTAGGTCAATTTTATGCATTCTGGCGTTCGTAGATACAAGAAAACTGTTAAAATTCTTCAGAAACGTCACTTTTGAAGTGTTTTCTTGTACTTTTAAGCCACTCAGATACCCTACGGGCTCGGAAAGTGCAACGAAACCATCAAATTTTAGCTAGAAACTGTATTTTTGTCGATTTTTATTGAATTTGAACTATATTTCAACGTTTTTTGATGGTTCTGAGCCACCAAACACACTTAAAGCATGCAGAATCGACTCAGAATAGGAAAAGGAGACGTTTAGGTCAATTTTATGCATTCTGGCGTTCGTAGATACAAGAAAACTGTTAAAATTCTTCAGAAACGTCACTTTTGAAGTGTTTTCTTGTACTTTTAAGCCACTCAGATACCCTACGGGCTCGGAAAGTGCAACGAAACCATCAAATTTTAGCTAGAAACTGTATTTTTGTCGATTTTTATTGAATTTGAACTATATTTCAACGTTTTTTGATGGTTCTGAGCCACCAAACACACTTAAAGCATGCAGAATCGACTCAGAATAGGAAAAGGAGACGTTTAGGTCAATTTTATGCATTCTGGCGTTCGTAGATACAAGAAAACTGTTAAAATTCTTCAGAAACGTCACTTTTGAAGTGTTTTCTTGTACTTTTAAGCCACTCAGATACCCAACGGGCTCGGAAAGTGCAACGAAACCATCAAATTTTAGCTAGAAACTGTATTTTTGTCGATTTTTATTGAATTTGAACTATATTTCAACGTTTTTTGATGGTTCTGAGCCACCAAACACACTTAAAGCATGCAGAATCGACTCAGAATAGGAAAAGGAGACGTTTAGGTCAATTTTATGCATTCTGGCGTTCGTAGATACAAGAAAACTGTTAAAATTCTTCAGAAACGTCACTTTTGATTTGTTTTCTTGTACTTTTAAGCCACTCAGATACCCTACGGGCTCGGAAAGTGCAACGAAACCATCAAATTTTAGCTAGAAACTGTATTTTTGTCGATTTTTATTGAATTTGAACTATATTTCAACGTTTTTTGATGGTTCTGAGCCACCAAACACACTTAAAGCATGCAGAATCGACTCAGAATAGGAAAAGGAGACGTTTAGGTCAATTTTATGCATTCTGGCGTTCGTAGATACAAGAAAACTGTTAAAATTTTCAGAAACGTCACTTTTGAAGTGTTTTCTTGTACTTTTAAGCCACTCAGATACCCTACGGGCTCGGAAAGTGCAACGAAACCATCAAATTTTAGCTAGAAACTGTATTTTTGTCGATTTTTATTGAATTTGAACTATATTTCAACGTTTTTTGAGGGTTCTGAGCCACCAAACACACTTAAAGCATGCAGAATCGACTCAGAATAGGAAAAGGAGACGTTTAGGTCAATTTTATGCATTCTGGCTTTCGTAGATACAAGAAAACTGTTAAAATTCTTCAGAAACGTCACTTTTGAAGTGTTTTCTTGTACTTTTAAGCCACTCAGATACCCTACGGGCTCGGAAAGTGCAACGAAACCATCAAATTTTAGCTAGAAACTGTATTTTTGTCGATTTTTATTGAATTTGAACTATATTTCAACGTTTTTTGATGGTTCTGAGCCACCAAACACACTTAAAGCATGCAGAATCGACTCAGAATAGGAAAAGGAGACGTTTAGGTCAATTTTATGCATTCTGGCGTTCGTAGATACAAGAAAACTGTTAAAATTCTTCAGAAACGTCACTTTTGAAGTGTTTTCTTGTACTTTTAAGCCACTCAGATACCCTACGGGCTCGGAAAGTGCAACGAAACCATCAAATTTTAGCTAGAAACTGTATTTTTGTCGATTTTTATTGAATTTGAACTATATTTCAACGTTTTTTGATGGTTCTGAGCCACCAAACACACTTAAAGCATGCAGAATCGACTCAGAATAGAAAAAGGAGACGTTTAGGTCAATTTTATGCCTTCTGGCGTTCGTAGATACAAGAAAACTGTTAAAATTCTTCAGAAACGTCACTTTTGAAGTGTTTTCTTGTACTTTTAAGCCACTCAGATACCCTACGGGCTCGGAAAGTGCAACGAAACCATCAAATTTTAGCTAGAAACTGTATTTTTGTCGATTTTTATTGAATTTGAACTATATTTCAACGTTTTTTGATGGTTCTGAGCCACCAAACACACTTAAAGCATGCAGAATCGACTCAGAATAGGAAAAGGAGACGTTTAGGTCAATTTTATGTATTCTGGCGTTCGTAGATACAAGAAAACTGTTAAAATTCTTCAGAAACGTCACTTTTGAAGTGTTTTCTTGTACTTTTAAGCCACTCAGATACCCTACGGGCTCGGAAAGTGCAACGAAACCATCAAATTTTAGCTAGAAACTGTATTTTTGTCGATTTTTATTGAATTTGAACTATATTTCAACGTTTTTTGATGGTTCTGAGCCACCAAACACACTTAAAGCATGCAGAATCGACTCAGAATAGGAAAAGGAGACGTTTAGGTCAATTTTATGCATTCTGGCGTTCGTAGATACAAGAAAACTGTTAAAATTCTTCAGAAACGTCACTTTTGAAGTGTTTTCTTGTACTTTTAAGCCACTCAGATACCCTACGGGCTCGGAAAGTGCAACGAAACCATCAAATTTTAGCTAGAAACTGTATTTTTGTCGATTTTTATTGAATTTGAACTATATTTCAACGTTTTTTTGATGGTTCTGAGCCACCAAACACACTTAAAGCATGCAGAATCGACTCAGAATAGGAAAAGGAGACGTTTAGGTTAATTTTATGCATTCTGGCGTTCGTAGATACAAGAAAACTGTTAAAATTCTTCAGAAACGTCACTTTTGAAGTGTTTTCTTGTAATTTTAAGCCACTCAGATACCCTACGGGCTCGGAAAGTGCAACGAAACCATCAAATTTTAGCTAGAAACTGTATTTTTGTCGATTTTTATTGAATTTGAACTATATTTCAACGTTTTTTGATGGTTCTGAGCCACCAAACACACTTACAGCATGCAGAATCGACTCAGAATAGGAAAAGGAGACGTTTAGGTCAATTTTATGCATTCTGGCGTTCGTAGATACAAGAAAACTGTTAAAATTCTTCAGAAACGTCACTTTTGAAGTGTTTTCTTGTACTTTTAAGCCACTCAGATACCCTACGGGCTCGGAAAGTGCAACGAAACCATCAAATTTTAGCTAGAAACTGTATTTTTGTCGATTTTTATTGAATTTGAACTATATTTCAACGTTTTTTGATGGTTCTGAGCCACCAAACACACTTAAAGCATGCAGAATCGACTCAGAATAGGAAAAGGAGACGTTTAGGTCAATTTTATGCATTCTGGCGTTCGTAGATACAAGAAAACTGTTAAAATTCTTCAGAAACGTCACTTTTGAAGTGTTTTCTTGTACTTTTAAGCCACTCAGATACCCAACGGGCTCGGAAAGTGCAACGAAACCATCAAATTTTAGCTAGAAACTGTATTTTTGTCGATTTTTATTGAATTTGAACTATATTTCAACGTTTTTTGATGGTTCTGAGCCACCAAACACACTTAAAGCATGCAGAATCGACTCAGAATAGGAAAAGGAGACGTTTAGGTCAATTTTATGCATTCTGGCGTTCGTAGATACAAGAAAACTGTTAAAATTCTTTAGAAACGTCACTTTTGATTTGTTTTCTTGTACTTTTAAGCCACTCAGATACCCTACGGGCTCGGAAAGTGCAACGAAACCATCAAATTTTAGCTAGAAACTGTATTTTTGTCGATTTTTATTGAATTTGAACTATATTTCAACGTTTTTTGATGGTTCTGAGCCACCAAACACACTTAAAGCATGCAGAATCGACTCAGAATAGGAAAAGGAGACGTTTAGGTCAATTTTATGCATTCTGGCGTTCGTAGATACAAGAAAACTGTTAAAATTCTTCAGAAACGTCACTTTTGAAGTGTTTTCTTGTACTTTTAAGCCACTCAGATACCCTACGGGCTCGGAAAGTGCAACGAAACCATCAAATTTTAGCTAGAAACTGTATTTTTGTCGATTTTTATTGAATTTGAACTATATTTCAACGTTTTTTGATGGTTCTGAGCCACCAAACACACTTAAAGCATGCAGAATCGACTCAGAATAGGAAAAGGAGACGTTTAGGTCAATTTTATGCATTCTGGCGTTCGTAGATACAAGAAAACTGTTAAAATTCTTCAGAAACGTCACTTTTGAAGTGTTTTCTTGTACTTTTAAGCCACTCAGATACCCAACGGGCTCGGAAAGTGCAACGAAACCATCAAATTTTAGCTAGAAACTGTATTTTTGTCGATTTTTATTGAATTTGAACTATATTTCAACGTTTTTTGATGGTTCTGAGCCACCAAACACACTTAAAGCATGCAGAATCGACTCAGAATAGGAAAAGGAGACGTTTAGGTCAATTTTATGCATTCTGGCGTTCGTAGATACAAGAAAACTGTTAAAATTCTTTAGAAACGTCACTTTTGATTTGTTTTCTTGTACTTTTAAGCCACTCAGATACCCTACGGGCTCGGAAAGTGCAACGAAACCATCAAATTTTAGCTAGAAACTGTATTTTTGTCGATTTTTATTGAATTTGAACTATATTTCAACGTTTTTTGATGGTTCTGAGCCACCAAACACACTTAAAGCATGCAGAATCGACTCAGAATAGGAAAAGGAGACGTTTAGGTCAATTTTATGCATTCTGGCGTTCGTAGATACAAGAAAACTGTTAAAATTCTTCAGAAACGTCACTTTTGAAGTGTTTTCTTGTACTTTTAAGCCACTCAGATAGCCTACGGGCTCGGAAAGTGCAACGAAACCATCAAATTTTAGCTAGAAACTGTATTTTTGTCGATTTTTATTGAATTTGAACTATATTTCAACGTTTTTTGATGGTTCTGAGCCACCAAACACACTTAAAGCATGCAGAATCGACTCAGAATAGGAAAAGGAGACGTTTAGGTCAATTTTATGCATTCTGGCGTTCGTAGATACAAGAAAACTGTTAAAATTCTTCAGAAACGTCACTTTTGAAGTGTTTTCTTGTACTTTTAAGCCACTCAGATACCCTACGGGCTCGGAAAGTGCAACGAAACCATCAAATTTTAGCTAGAAACTGTATTTTTGTCGATTTTTATTGAATTTGAACTATATTTCAACGTTTTTTGATGGTTCTGAGCCACCAAACACACTTAAAGCATGCAGAATCGACTCAGAATAGGAAAAGGAGACGTTTAGGTTAATTTTATGCATTCTGGCGTTCGTAGATACAAGAAAACTGTTAAAATTCTTCAGAAACGTCACTTTTGAAGTGTTTTCTTGTAATTTTAAGCCACTCAGATACCCTACGGGCTCGGAAAGTGCAACGAAACCATCAAATTTTAGCTAGAAACTGTATTTTTGTCGATTTTTATTGAATTTGAACTATATTTCAACGTTTTTTGATGGTTCTGAGCCACCAAACACACTTACAGCATGCAGAATCGACTCAGAATAGGAAAAGGAGACGTTTAGGTCAATTTTATGCATTCTGGCGTTCGTAGATACAAGAAAACTGTTAAAATTCTTCAGAAACGTCACTTTTGAAGTGTTTTCTTGTACTTTTAAGCCACTCAGATACCCTACGGGCTCGGAAAGTGCAACGAAACCATCAAATTTTAGCTAGAAACTGTATTTTTGTCGATTTTTATTGAATTTGAACTATATTTCAACGTTTTTTGATGGTTCTGAGCCACCAAACACACTTGAAGCATGCAGAATCGACTCAGAATAGGAAAAGGAGACGTTTAGGTCAATTTTATGCATTCTGGCGTTCGTAGATACAAGAAAACTGTTAAAATTCTTCAGAAACGTCACTTTTGAAGTGTTTTCTTGTACTTTTAAGCCACTCAGATACCCAACGGGCTCGGAAAGTGCAACGAAACCATCAAATTTTAGCTAGAAACTGTATTTTTGTCGATTTTTATTGAATTTGAACTATATTTCAACGTTTTTTGATGGTTCTGAGCCACCAAACACACTTAAAGCATGCAGAATCGACTCAGAATAGGAAAAGGAGACGTTTAGGTCAATTTTATGCATTCTGGCGTTCGTAGATACAAGAAAACTGTTAAAATTCTTCAGAAACGTCACTTTTGATTTGTTTTCTTGTACTTTTAAGCCACTCAGATACCCTACGGGCTCGGAAAGTGCAACGAAACCATCAAATTTTAGCTAGAAACTGTATTTTTGTCGATTTTTATTGAATTTGAACTATATTTCAACGTTTTTTGATGGTTCTGAGCCACCAAACACACTTAAAGCATGCAGAATCGACTCAGAATAGGAAAAGGAGACGTTTAGGTCAATTTTATGCATTCTGGCGTTCGTAGATACAAGAAAACTGTTAAAATTCCTCAGAAACGTCACTTTTGAAGTGTTTTCTTGTACTTTTAAGCCACTCAGATACCCAACGGGCTCGGAAAGTGCAACGAAACCATCAAATTTTAGCTTGAAACTGTATTTTTGTCGATTTTTATTGAATTTGAACTATATTTCAACGTTTTTTGATGGTTCTGAGCCACCAAACACACTTAAAGCATGCAGAATCGACTCAGAATAGGAAAAGGAGACGTTTAGGTCAATTTTATGCATTCTGGCGTTCGTAGATACAAGAAAACTGTTAAAATTCTTCAGAAACGTCAATTTTGAAGTGTTTTCTTGTACTTTTAAGCCACTCAGATACCCTACGGGCTCGGAAAGTGCAACGAAACCATCAAATTTTAGCTAGAAACTGTATTTTTGTCGATTTTTATTGAATTTGAACTATATTTCAACGTTTTTTGATGGTTCTGAGCCACCAAACACACTTAAAGCATGCAGAATCGACTCAGAATAGGAAAAGGAGACGTTTAGGTCAATTTTATGCATTCTGGCGTTCGTAGATACAAGAAAACTGTTAAAATTCTTCAGAAACGTCACTTTTGAAGTGTTTTCTTGTACTTTTAAGCCACTCAGATACCCTACGGGCTCGGAAAGTGCAACGAAACCATCAAATTTTAGCTAGAAACTGTATTTTTGTCGATTTTTATTGAATTTGAACTATATTTCAACGTTTTTTGATGGTTCTGAGCCACCAAACACACTTAAAGCATGCAGAATCGACTCAGAATAGGAAAAGGAGACGTTTAGGTCAATTTTATGTATTCTGGCGTTCGTAGATACAAGAAAACTGTTAAAATTCTTCAGAAACGTCACTTTTGAAGTGTTTTCTTGTACTTTTAAGCCACTCAGATACCCTACGGGCTCGGAAAGTGCAACGAAACCATCAAATTTTAGCTAGAAACTGTATTTTTGTCGATTTTTATTGAATTTGAACTATATTTCAACGTTTTTTGATGGTTCTGAGCCACCAAACACACTTAAAGCATGCAGAATCGACTCAGAATAGGAAAAGGAGACGTTTAGGTCAATTTTATGCATTCTGGCGTTCGTAGATACAAGAAAACTGTTAAAATTCTTCAGAAACGTCACTTTTGAAGTGTTTTCTTGTACTTTTAAGCCACTCAGATACCCTACGGGCTCGGAAAGTGCAACGAAACCATCAAATTTTAGCCAGAAACTGTATTTTTGTCGATTTTTATTGAATTTGAACTATATTTCAACGTTTTTTGATGGTTCTGAGCCACCAAACACACTTAAAGCATGCAGAATCGACTCAGAATAGGAAAAGGAGACGTTTAGGTCAATTTTATGCATTCTGGCGTTCGTAGATACAAGAAAACTGTTAAAATTCTTCAGAAACGTCACTTTTGAAGTGTTTTCTTGTAATTTTAAGCCACTCAGATACCCTACGGGCTCGGAAAGTGCAACGAAACCATCAAATTTTAGCTAGAAACTGTATTTTTGTCGATTTTTATTGAATTTGAACTATATTTCAACGTTTTTTGATGGTTCTGAGCCACCAAACACACTTACAGCATGCAGAATCGACTCAGAATAGGAAAAGGAGACGTTTAGGTCAATTTTATGCATTCTGGCGTTCGTAGATACAAGAAAACTGTTAAAATTCTTCAGAAACGTCACTTTTGAAGTGTTTTCTTGTACTTTTAAGCCACTCAGATACCCTACGGGCTCGGAAAGTGCAACGAAACCATCAAATTTTAGCTAGAAACTGTATTTTTGTCGATTTTTATTGAATTTGAACTATATTTCAACGTTTTTTGATGGTTCTGAGCCACCAAACACACTTAAAGCATGCAGAATCGACTCAGAATAGGAAAAGGAGACGTTTAGGTCAATTTTATGCATTCTGGCGTTCGTAGATACAAGAAAACTGTTAAAATTCTTCAGAAACGTCACTTTTGAAGTGTTTTCTTGTACTTTTAAGCCACTCAGATACCCAACGGGCTCGGAAAGTGCAACGAAACCATCAAATTTTAGCTAGAAACTGTATTTTTGTCGATTTTTATTGAATTTGAACTATATTTCAACGTTTTTTGATGGTTCTGAGCCACCAAACACACTTAAAGCATGCAGAATCGACTCAGAATAGGAAAAGGAGACGTTTAGGTCAATTTTATGCATTCTGGCGTTCGTAGATACAAGAAAACTGTTAAAATTCTTCAGAAACGTCACTTTTGATTTGTTTTCTTGTACTTTTAAGCCACTCAGATACCCTACGGGCTCGGAAAGTGCAACGAAACCATCAAATTTTAGCTAGAAACTGTATTTTTGTCGATTTTTAATGAATTTGAACTATATTTCAACGTTTTTTGATGGTTCTGAGCCACCAAACACACTTAAAGCATGCAGAATCGACTCAGAATAGGAAAAGGAGACGTTTAGGTCAATTTAGTGCATTCTGGCGTTCGTAGATACAAGAAAACTGTTAAAATTCTTCAGAAACGTCACTTTTGAAGTGTTTTCTTGTACTTTTAAGCCACTCAGATACCCCACGGGCTCGGAAAGTGCAACGAAACCATCAAATTTTAGCTAGAAACTTTATTTTTGTCGATTTTTATTGAATTTGAACTATATTTCAACGTTTTTTGATGGTTCTGAGCCACCAAACACACTTAAAGCATGCAGAATCGACTCAGAATGGGAAAAGGAGACGTTTAGGTCAATTTTATGCATTCTGGCGTTCGTAGATACAAGAAAACTGTTAAAATTCTTCAGAAACGTCACTTTTGAAGTGTTTTCTTGTACTTTTAAGCCACTCAGATACCCTACGGGCTCGGAAAGTGCAACGAAACCATCAAATTTTAGCTAGAAACTGTATTTTTGTCGATTATTATTGAATTTGAACTATATTTCAACGTTTTTTGATGGTTCTGAGCCACCAAACACACTTAAAGCATGCAGAATCGACTCAGAATAGGAAAAGGAGACGTTTAGGTCAATTTTATGCATTCTGGCGTTCGTAGATACAAGAAAACTGTTAAAATTCTTCAGAAACGTCACTTTTGAAGTGGTTTCTTGTACTTTTAAGCCACTCAGATACCCTACGGGCTCGGAAAGTGCAACGAAACCATCAAATTTTAGCTAGAAACTGTATTTTTGTAGATTTTTATTGAATTTGAACTATATTTCAACGTTTTTTGATGGTTCTGAGCCACCAAACACACTTAAAGCATGCAGAATCGACTCAGAATAGGAAAAGGAGACGTTTAGGTCAATTTTATGCATTCTGGCGTTCGTAGATACAAGAAAACTGTTAAAATTCTTCAGAAACGTCACTTTTGAAGTGTTTTCTTGTACTTTTAAGCCACTCAGATACCCTACGGGCTCGGAAAGTGCAACGAAACCATGAAATTTTAGCTAGAAACTGTATCTTTGTCGATTTTTATTGAATTTGAACTATATTTCAACGTTTTTTGATGGTTCTGAGCCACCAAACACACTTAAAGTATGCAGAATCGACTCAGAATAGGAAAAGGAGACGTTTAGGTCAATTTTATGCATTCTGGCGTTCGTAGATACAAGAAAACTGTTAAAATTCTTCAGAAACGTCACTTTTGAAGTGTTTTCTTGTACTTTTAAGCCACTCAGAAACCCTACGGGCTCGGAAAGTGCAACAAAACCATCAAATTTTAGCTAGAAACTGTATTTTTGTCGATTTTTATTGAATTTGAACTATATTTCAACGTTTTTTGATGGTTCTGAGCCACCAAACACACTTAAAGCATGCAGAATCGACTCAGAATAGGAAAAGGAGACGTTTAGGTCAATTTTATGCATTCTGGCGTTCGTAGATACAAGAAAACTGTTAAAATTCTTCAGAAACGTCACTTTTCAAGTGTTTTCTTGTACTTTTAAGCCACTCAGATACCCTACGGGCTCGGAAAGTGCAACGAAACCATCAAATTTTAGCTAGAAACTGTATTTTTGTCGATTTTTATTGAATTTGAACTATATTTCAACGTTTTTTGATGGTTCTGAGCCACCAAACACACTTAAAGCATGCAGAATCGACTCAGAATAGGAAAAGGAGACGTTTAGGTCAATTTTATGCATTCTGGCGTTCGTGGATACAAGAAAACTGTTAAAATTCTTCAGAAACGTCACTTTTGAAGTGTTTTCTTGTACTTTTAAGCCACTCAGATACCCAACGGGCTCGGAAAGTGCAACGAAACCATCAAATTTTAGCTAGAAACTGTATTTTTGTCGATTTTTATTGAATTTGAACTATATTTCAACGTTTTTTGATGGTTCTGAGCCACCAAACACACTTAAAGCATGCAGAATCGACTCAGAATAGGAAAAGGAGACGTTTAGGTCAATTTTATGCATTCTGGCGTTCGTAGATACAAGAAATCTGTTAAAATTCTTCAGAAACGTCACTTTTGAAGTGTTTTCTTGTACTTTTAAGCCACTCAGATACCCTACGGGCTCGGAAAGTGCAACGAAACCATCAAATTTTAGCTAGAAACTGTATTTTTGTCGATTTTTATTGAATTTGAACTATATTTCAACGTTTTTTGATGGTTCTGAGCCACCAGACACACTTAAAGCATGCAGAATCGACTCAGAATAGGAAAAGGAGACGTTTAGGTCAATTTTATGCATTCTGGCGTTCGTAGATACAAGAAAACTGTTAAAATTCTTCAGAAACGTCACTTTTGAAGTGTTTTCTTGTACTTTTAAGCCACTCAGATACCCTACGGGCTCGAAAAGTGCAACGAAACCATCAAATTTTAGCTAGAAACTGTATTTTTGTCGATTTTTATTGAATTTGAACTATATTTCAACGTTTTTTGATGGTTCTGAGCCACCAAACACACTTAAAGCATGCAGAATCGACTCAGAATAGGAAAAGGAGACGTTTAGGTCAACTTTATGCATTCTGGCGTTCGTAGATACAAGAAAACTGTTAAAATTCTTCAGAAACGTCACTTTTGAAGTGTTTTCTTCTACTTTTAAGCCACTCAGATACCCTACGGGCTCGGAAAGTGCAACGAAACCATCAAATTTTAGCTAGAAACTGTATTTTTGTCGATTTTTATTGAATTTGAACTATATTTCAACGTTTTTTTATGGTTCTGAGCCACCAAGCACACTTAAAGCATGCAGAATCGACTCACAATAGGAAAAGGAGACGTTTAGGTCAATTTTATGCATTCTGGCGTTCGTAGATACAAGAAAACTGTTAAAATTCTTCAGAAACTTCACTTTTGAAGTGTTTTCTTGTACTTTTAAGCCACTCAGATACCCTACGGGCTCGGAAAGTGCAACGAAACCATCAAATTTTAGCTAGAAACTGTATTTTTGTCGATTTTAATTGAATTTGAACTATATTTCAACGTTTTTTGATGGTTCTGAGCCACCAAACACACTTAAAGCATGCAGAATCGACTCAGAATAGGAAAAGGAGACGTTTAGGTCAATTTTATGCATTCTGGCGTTCGTAGATACAAGAAAACTGTTAAAATTCTTCAGAAACGTCTCTTTTGAAGTGTTTTCTTGTACTTTTAAGCCACTCAGATACCCTACGGGCTCGGAAAGTGCAACGAAACCATCAAATTTTAGCTAGAAACTGTATTTTTGTCGATTTTTATTGAATTTGAACTATATTTCAACGTTTTTTGATGGTTCTGAGCCACCAAACACACTTAAAGCATGCAGAATCGACTCAGAATAGGAAAAGGAGACGTTTAGGTCAATTTTATGCATTCTGGCGTTCGTAGATACAAGAAAACTGTTAAAATTCTTCAGAAACGTCACTTTTGAAGTGTTTTCTTGTACTTTTAAGCCACTCAGAAACCCTACGGGCTCGGAAAGTGCAACGAAACCATCAAATTTTAGCTAGAAACTGTATTTTTGTCGATTTTTATTGAATTTGAACTATATTTCAAAGTTTTTTGATGGTTCTGAGCCACCAAACACACTTAAAGCATGCAGAATCGACTCAGAATAGGAAAAGGAGACGTTTAGGTCAATTTTATGCATTCTGGCGTTCGTAGATACAAGAAAACTGTTAAAATTCTTCAGAAACGTCACTTTTGAAGTGTTTTCTTGTACTTTTAAGCCACTCAGATACCCTACGGGCTCGGAAAGTGCAACGAAACCATCAAATTTTAGCTAGAAACTGTATTTTTGTCGATTTTTATTGAATTTGAACTATATTTCAACGTTTTTTGATGGTTCTGAGCCACCAAACACACTTAAAGCATGCAGAATCGACTCAGAATAGGAAAAGGAGACGTTTAGGTCAATTTTATGCATTCTGGCGTTCGTAGATACAAGAAAACTGTTAAAATTCTTCAGAAACGTCACTTTTGAAGTGTTTTCTTGTACTTTTAAGCCACTCAGATACCCTACGGGCTCGAAAAGTGCAACGAAACCATCAAATTTTAGCTAGAAACTGTATTTTTGTCGATTTTTATTGAATTTGAACTATATTTCAACGTTTTTTGATGGTTCTGAGCCACCAAACACACTTAAAGCATGCAGAATCGACTCAGAATAGGAAAAGGAGACGTTTAGGTCAATTTTATGCATTCTGGCGTTCGTAGATACAAGAAAACTGTTAAAATTCTTCAGAAACGTCACTTTTGAAGTGTTTTCTTGTACTTTTAAGCCACTCAGATACCCTACGGGCTCGGAAAGTGCAACGAAACCATCAAATTTTAGCTTGAAACTGTATTTTTGTCGATTTTTATTGAATTTGAACTATATTTCAACGTTTTTTGATGGTTCTGAGCCACCAAACACACTTAAAGCATGCAGAATCGACTCAGAATAGGAAAAGGAGAAGTTTGGGTCAATTTTATGCATTCTGGCGTTCGTAGATACAAGAAAACTGTTAAAATTCTTCAGAAACGTCACTTTTGAAGTGTTTTCTTGTACTTTTAAGCCACTCAGATACCCTACGGGCTCGGAAAGTGCAACGAAACCATCAAATTTTAGCTAGAAACTGTATTTTTGTCGATTTTTATTGAATTTGAACTATATTTCAAAGTTTTTTGATGGTTCTGAGCCACCAAACACACTTAAAGCATGCAGAATCGACTCAGAATAGGAAAAGGAGACGTTTAGGTCAATTTTATGCATTCTGGCGTTCGTAGATACAAGAAAACTGTTAAAATTCTTCAGAAACGTCACTTTTGAAGTGTTTTCTTGTACTTTTAAGCCACTCAGATACCCTACGGGCTCGGAAAGTGCAACGAAACCATCAAATTTTAGCTAGAAACTGTATTTTTGTCGATTTTTATTGAATTTGAACTATATTTCAACGTTTTTTGATGGTTCTGAGCCACCAAACACACTTAAAGCATGCAGAATCGACTCAGAATAGGAAAAGGAGACGTTTAGGTCAATTTTATGCATTCTGGCGTTCGTAGATACAAGAAAACTGTTAAAATTCTTCAGAAACGTCACTTTTGAAGTGTTTTCTTGTACTTTTAAGCCACTCAGATACCCTACGGGCTCGAAAAGTGCAACGAAACCATCAAATTTTAGCTAGAAACTGTATTTTTGTCGATTTTTATTGAATTTGAACTATATTTCAACGTTTTTTGATGGTTCTGAGCCACCAAACACACTTAAAGCATGCAGAATCGACTCAGAATAGGAAAAGGAGACGTTTAGGTCAACTTTATGCATTCTGGCGTTCGTAGATACAAGAAAACTGTTAAAATTCTTCAGAAACGTCACTTTTGAAGTGTTTTCTTGTACTTTTAAGCCACTCAGATACCCTACGGGCTCGGAAAGTGCAACGAAACCATCAAATTTTAGCTAGAAACTGTATTTTTGTCGATTTTTATTGAATTTGAACTATATTTCAATGTTTTTTGATGGTTCTGAGCCACCAAACACACTTAAAGCATGCAGAATCAACTCAGAATAGGAAAAGGAGACGTTTAGGTCAATTTTATGCATTCTGGCGTTCGTAGATACAAGAAAACTGTTAAAATTCTTCAGAAACGTCACTTTTGAAGTGTTTTCTTGTACTTTTAAGCCACTCAGATACCCTACGGGCTCGGAAAGTGCAACGAAACCATCAAATTTTAGCTAGAAACTGTATTTTTGTCGATTTTTATTGAATTTGAACTATATTTCAACGTTTTTTTATGGTTCTGAGCCACCAAGCACACTTAAAGCATGCAGAATCGACTCAGAATAGGAAAAGGAGACGTTTAGGTCAATTTTATGCATTCTGGCGTTCGTAGATACAAGAAAACTGTTAAAATTCTTCAGAAACGTCACTTTTGAAGTGTTTTCTTGTACTTTTAAGCCACTCAGATACCCTACGGGCTCGGAAAGTGCAACGAAACCATCAAATTTTAGCTAGAAACTGTATTTTTGTCGATTTTTATTGAATTTGAACTATATTTCAACGTTTTTTGATGGTTCTGAGCCACCAAACACACTTAAAGCATGCAGAATCGACTCAGAATAGGAAAAGGAGACGTTTAGGTCAATTTTATGCATTCTGGCGTTCGTAGATACAAGAAAACTGTTAAAATTCTTCAGAAACGTCTCTTTTGAAGTGTTTTCTTGTACTTTTAAGCCACTCAGATACCCTACGGGCTCGGAAAGTGCAACGAAACCATCAAATTTTAGCTAGAAACTGTATTTTTGTCGATTTTTATTGAATTTGAACTAAATTTCAACGTTTTTTGATGGTTCTGAGCCACCAAACACACTTAAAGCATGCAGAATCGACTCAGAATAGGAAAAGGAGACGTTTAGGTCAATTTTATGCATTCTGGCGTTCGTAGATACAAGAAAACGGTTAAAATTCTTCAGAAACGTCACTTTTGAAGTGTTTTCTTGTACTTTTAAGCCACTCAGATACCCTACGGGCTCGGAAAGTGCAACGAAACCATCAAATTTTAGCTAGAAACTGCATTTTTGTCGATTTTTATTGAATTTGAACTATATTTCAACGTTTTTTGATGGTTCTGAGCCTCCAAACACACTTAAAGCATGCAGAATCGACTCAGAATAGGAAAAGGAGACGTTTAGGTCAATTTTATGCATTCTGGCGTTCGTAGATACAAGAAAACTGTTAAAATTCTTCAGAAACGTCACTTTTGAAGTGTTTTCTTGTACTTTTAAGCCACTCAGATACCCAAACGGGCTCGGAAAGTGCAACGAAACCATCAAATTTTAGCTAGAAACTGTATTTTTGTCGATTTTTATTGAATTTGAACTATATTTCAACGTTTTTTGATGGTTCTGAGCCACCAAACACACTTAAAGCATGCAGAATCGACTCAGAATAGGAAAAGGAGACGTTTAGGTCAATTTTATGCATTCTGGCGTTCGTAGATACAAGAAAACTGTTAAAATTCTTCAGAAACGTCACTTTTGAAGTGTTTTCTTGTACTTTTAAGCCACTCAGAAACCCTACGGGCTCGGAAAGTGCAACGAAACCATCAAATTTTAGCTAGAAACTGTATTTTTGTCGATTTTTATTGAATTTGAACTATATTTCAACGTTTTTTGATGGTTCTGAGCCACCAAACACACTTAAAGCATGCAGAATCGACTCAGAATAGGAAAAGGAGACGTTTAGGTCAATTTTATGCATTCTGGCGTTCGTAGATACAAGAAAACTGTTAAAATTCTTCAGAAACGTCACTTTTGAAGTGTTTTCTTGTACTTTTAAGCCACTCAGATACCCTACGGGCTCGGAAAGTGCAACGAAACCATCAAATTTTAGCTAGAAACTGTATTTTTGTCGATTTTTATTGAATTTGAACTATATTTCAACGTTTTTTGATGGTTCTGAGCCACCAAACACACTTAAAGCATGCAGAATCGACTCAGAATAGGAAAAGGAGACGTTTAGGTCAATTTTATGCATTCTGGCGTTCGTAGATACAAGAAAACTGTTAAAATTCTTCAGAAACGTCACTTTTGAAGTGTTTTCTTGTACTTTTAAGCCACTCAGATACCCTACGGGCTCGAAAAGTGCAACGAAACCATCAAATTTTAGCTAGAAACTGTATTTTTGTCGATTTTTATTGAATTTGAACTATATTTCAACGTTTTTTGATGGTTCTGAGCCACCAAACACACTTAAAGCATGCAGAATCGACTCAGAATAGGAAAAGGAGACGTTTAGGTCAATTTTATGCATTCTGGCGTTCGTAGATACAAGAAAACTGTTAAAATTCTTCAGAAACGTCACTTTTGAAGTGTTTTCTTGTACTTTTAAGCCACTCAGATACCCTACGGGCTCGGAAAGTGCAACGAAACCATCAAATTTTAGCTTGAAACTGTATTTTTGTCGATTTTTATTGAATTTGAACTATATTTCAACGTTTTTTGATGGTTCTGAGCCACCAAACACACTTAAAGCATGCAGAATCGACTCAGAATAGGGAAAAGGAGAAGTTTGGGTCAATTTTATGCATTCTGGCGTTCGTAGATACAAGAAAACTGTTAAAATTCTTCAGAAACGTCACTTTTGAAGTGTTTTCTTGTACTTTTAAGCCACTCAGATACCCTACGGGCTCGGAAAGTGCAACGAAACCATCAAATTTTAGCTGGAAACTGTATTTTTGACGATTTTTATTGAATTTGAACTATATTTCAACGTTTTTGATGGTTCTGAGCCACCAAACACACTTAAAGCATGCAGAATCGACTCAGAATAGGAAAAGGAGACGTTTAGGTCAATTTTATGCATTCTGGCGTTCGTAGATACAAGAAAACTGTTAAAATTCTTCAGAAACGTCACCCTTTGAAGTGTTTTCTTGTACTTTTAAGCCACTCAGATACCCTACGGGCTCGGAAAGTGCAACGAAAACATCAAATTTTAGCTAGAAACTGTATTTTTGTCGATTTTTATTGAATTTGAACTATATTTCAACGTTTTTTGATGGTTCTGAGCCACCAAACACACTTAAAGCATGCAGAATTGACTCAGAATAGGAAAAGGAGACGTTTAGGTCAATTTTATGCATTCTGGCGTTCGTAGATACAAGAAAACTGTTAAAATTCTTCAGAAACGTCACTTTTGAAGTGTTTTCTTGTACTTTTAAGCCACTCAGATACCCTACGGGCTCGGAAAGTGCAACGAAACCATCAAATTTTAGCTAGAAACTGTATTTTTGTCGATTTTTATTGAATTTGAACTATATTTCAACGTTTTTTGATGGTTCTGAGCCGCCAAACACACTTAAAGCATGCAGAATCGACTCAGAATAGGAAAAGGAGACGTTTAGGTCAATTTTATGCATTCTGGCGTTCGTAGATACAAGAAAACTGTTAAAATTCTTCAGAAACGTCACTTTTGAAGTGTTTTCTAGTACTTTTAAGCCACTCAGATACCCTACGGGCTCGAAAAGTGCAACGAAACCATCAAATTTTAGCTAGAAACTGTATTTTTGTCGATTTTTATTGAATTTGAACTATATTTCAACGTTTTTTGATCGTTCTGAGCCACCAAACACACTTAAAGCATGCAGAATCGACTCAGAATAGGAAAAGGAGACGTTTAGGTCAATTTTATGCATTCTGGCGTTCGTAGATACAAGTAAACTGTTAAAATTCTTCAGAAACGTCACTTTTGAAGTGTTTTCTTGTACTTTTAAGCCACTCAGATACCCTACGGGCTCGGAAAGTGCAACGAAACCATCAAATTTTAGCTAGAAACTGTATTTTTGTCGATTTTTATTGAATTTGAACTATATTTCAACGTTTTTTGATGGTTCTGAGCCACCAAACACACTTAAAGCATGCAGAATCGACTCAGAATAGGAAAAGGAGACGTTTAGGTCAATTTTATGCATTCTGGCGTTCGTAGATACAAGAAAACTGTTAAAATTCTTCAGAAACGTCACTTTTGAAGTGTTTTCTTGTACTTTTAAGCCACTCAGATACCCTACGGGCTCGGAAAGTGCAACGAAACCATCAAATTTTAGCTAGAAACGGTATTTTTGTCGATTTTTATTGAATTTGAACTATATTTCAACGTTTTTTGATGGTTCTGAGCCACCAAACACACTTAAAGCATGCAGAATCGACTCAGAATAGGAAAAGGAGACGTTTAGGTCAATTTTATGCATTCTGGCGTTCGTAAATACAAGAAAACTGTTAAAATTCTTCAGAAACGTCACTTTTGAAGTGTTTTCTTGTACTTTTAAGCCTCTCAGATACCCTACGGGCTCGGAAAGTGCAACGAAACCATAAAATTTTAGCTAGAAACTGTATTTTTGTCGATTTTTATTGAATTTGAACTATATTTCAACGTTTTTTGATGGTTCTGAGCCACCAAACACACTTAAAGCATGCAGAATCGACTCAGAATAGGAAAAGGAGATGTTTAGGTCAATTTTATGCATTCTGGCGTTCGTAGATACAAGAAAACTGTTAAAATTCTTCAGAAACGTCACTTTTGAAGTGGTTTCTTGTACTTTTAAGCCACTCAGATACCCTACGGGCTCGGAAAGTGCAACGAAACCATCAAATTTTAGCTAGAAACTGTATTTTTGTCGATTTTTATTGAATTTGAACTATATTTCAACGTTTTTTGATGGTTCTGAGCCACCAAACACACTTAAAGCATGCAGAATCGACTCAGAATAGGAAAAGGAGACGTTTAGGTCAATTTTATGCATTCTGGCGTTCGTAGATACAAGAAAACTGTTAAAATTCTTCAGAAACGTCACTTTTGAAGTGTTTTCTTGTACTTTTAAGCCACTCAGATACCCAACGGGCTCGGAAAGTGCAACGAAACCATCAAATTTTAGCTAGAAACTGTATTTTTGTCGATTTTTATTGAATTTGAAATATATTTCAACGTTTTTTGATGGTTCTGAGCCACCAAACACACTTAAAGCATGCAGAATCGACTCAAAATAGGAAAAGGAGACGTTTAGGTCAATTTTATGCATTCTGGCGTTCGTAGATACAAGAAAACTGTTAAAATTCTTCAGAAACGTCACTTTTGAAGTGTTTTCTTGTACTTTTAAGCCACTCAGATACCCTACGGGCTCGGAAAGTGCAACGAAACCATCAAATTTTAGCTAGAAACTGTATTTTCGTCGATTTTTATTGAATTTGAACTATATTTCAACGTTTTTGGATGGTTCTGAGCCACCAAACACACTTAAAGCATGCAGAATCGACTCAGAATAGGAAAAGGAGACGTTTAGGTCAATTTTATGCATTCTGGCGTTCGTAGATACAAGAAAACTGTTAAAATTCTTCAGAAACGTCACTTTTGAAGTGTTTTCTTGTACTTTTAAGCCACTCAGATACCCTACGGGCTCGAAAGTGCAACGAAACCATCAAATTTTAGCTAGAAACTGTATTTTTGTCGATTTTTATTGAATTTGAACTATATTTCAACGTTTTTTTATGGTTCTCAGCCACCAAACACACTTAAAGCATGCAGAATCGACTCAGAATAGGAAAAGGAGACGTTTAGGTCAATTTTATGCATTCTGGCGTTCGTAGATACAAGAAAACTCTTAAAATTCTTCAGAAACGTCACTTTTGAAGTGTTTTCTTGTACTTTTAAGCCACTCAGATACCCAACGGGCTCGGAAAGTGCAACGAAACCATCAAATTTTAGCTAGAAACTGTATTTTTGTCGATTTTTATTGAATTTGAACTATATTTCAACGTTTTTTGATGGTTCTGAGCCACCAAACACACTTAAAGCATGCAGAATCGACTCAGAATAGGAAAAGGAGACGTTTAGGTCAATTTTATGCATTCTGGCGTTCGTAGATACAAGAAAACTGTTAAAATTCTTCAGAAACGTCTCTTTTGAAGTGTTTTCTTGTACTTTTAAGCCACTCAGATACCCTACGGGCTCGGAAAGTGCAACGAAACCATCAAATTTTAGCTAGAAACTGTATTTTTGTCGATTTTTATTGAATTTGAACTAAATTTCAACGTTTTTTGATGGTTCTGAGCCACCAAACACACTTAAAGCATGCAGAATCGACTCAGAATAGGAAAAGGAGACGTTTAGGTCAATTTTATGCATTCTGGCGTTCGTAGATACAAGAAAACTGTTAAAATTCTTCAGAAACGTCACTTTTGAAGTGTTTTCTTGTACTTTTAAGCCACTCAGATACCCCACGGGCTCGGAAAGTGCAACGAAACCATCAAATTTTAGCTAGAAACTGTATTTTTGTCGATTTTTATTGAATTTGAACTATATTTCAACGTTTTTTGATGGTTCTGAGCCACCAAACACACTTAAAGCATGCAGAATCGACTCAGGATAGGAAAAGGAGACGTTTAGGTCAATTTTATGCATTCTGGCGTTCGTAGATACAAGAAAACTGTTAAAATTCTTCAGAAACGTCACTTTTGAAGTGTTTTCTTGTACTTTTAAGCCACTCAGATACCCTACGGGCTCGGAAAGTGCAACGAAACCATCAAATTTTAGCTAGAAACTGTATTTTTGTCGATTTTTATTGAATTTTAACTATATTTCAACGTTTTTTGATGGTTCTGAGCCACCAATCACACTCAAAGCATACAGAATCGACTCAGAATAGGAAAAGGAGACGTTTAGGTCAATTTTATGCATTCTGGCGTTCGTAGATACAAGAAAACTGTTAAAATTCTTCAGAAACGTCACTTTTGAAGTGTTTTCTTGTACTTTTAAGCCACTCAGAAACCCTACGAACTCGGAAAGTGCAACGAAACCATCAAATTTTAGCTAGAAACTGTATTTTTGTCGATTTTTATTGAATTTGAACTATATTTCAACGTTTTTTGATGGTTCTGAGCCACCAAACACACTTAAAGCATGCAGAATCGACTCAGAATAGGAAAAGGAGACGTTTAGGTCAATTTTATGCATTCTGGCGTTCGTAGATACAAGAAAACTGTTAAAATTCTTCAGAAACGTCACTTTTCAAGTGTTTTCTTGTACTTTTAAGCCACTCAGATACCCAACGGGCTCGGAAAGTGCAACGAAACCATCAAATTTTAGCTAGAAACTGTATTTTTGTCGATTTTTATTGAATTTGAACTATATTTCAACGTTTTTTGATGGTTCTGAGCCACCAAACACACTTAAAGCATGCAGAATCGACTCAGAATAGGAAAAGGAGACGTTTAGGTCAATTTTATGCATTCTGGCGTTCGTAGATACAAGAAAACTGTTAAAATTCTTCAGAAACGTCACTTTTGAAGTGTTTTCTTGTACTTTTAAGCCACTCAGATACCCTACGGGCTCGGAAAGTGCAACGAAACCATCAAATTTTAGCTAGAAACTGTATTTTAGTCGATTTTTATTGAATTTGAACTATATTTCAACGTTTTTTGATGGTTCTGAGCCACCAAACACACTTAAAGCATGCAGAATCGACTCAGAATAGGAAAAGGAGACGTTTAGGTCAATTTTATGCATTCTGGCGTTCGTAGATACAAGAAAACTGTTAAAATTCTTCAGAAACGTCACTTTTGAAGTGCTTTCTTGTACTTTTAAGCCACTCAGATACCCTACGGGCTCGGAAAGTGCAACGAAACCATCAAATTTTAGCTAGAAACTGTATTTTTGTCGATTTTTATTGAATTTTAACTATATTTCAACGTTTTTTGATGGTTCTGAGCCACCAAACACACTTAAAGCATGCAGAATCGACTCAGAATAGGAAAAGGAGACGTTTAGGTCAATTTTATGCATTCTGGCGTTCGTAGATACAAGAAAACTGTTAAAATTCTTCAGAAACGTCACTTTTGAAGTGTTTTCTTGTACTTTTAAGCCACTCAGAAACCCTACGGGCTCGGAAAGTGCAACGAAACCATCAAATTTTAGCTAGAAACTGTATTTTTGTCGATTTTTATTGAATTTGAACTATATTTCGACGTTTTTTGATGGTTCTGAGCCACCAAACACACTTAAAGCATGCAGAATCGACTCAGAATAGGAAAAGGAGACGTTTAGGTCAATTTTATGCATTCTGGCGTTCGTAGATACAAGAAAACTGTTAAAATTCTTCAGAAACGTCACTTTTCAAGTGTTTTCTTGTACTTTTAAGCCACTCAGATACCCTACGGGCTCGGAAAGTGCAACGAAACCATCAAATTTTAGCTAGAAACTGTATTTTTGTCGATTTTTATTGAATTTGAACTATATTTCAACGTTTTTTGATGGTTCTGAGGCACCAAACACACTTAAAGCATGCAGAATCGACTCAGAATAAGAAAAGGAGACGTTTAGGTCAATTTTATGCATTCTGGCGTTCGTAGATACAAGAAAACTGTTAAAATTCTTCAGAAACGTCACTTTTGAAGTGTTTTCTTGTACTTTTAAGCCACTCAGATACCCAACGGGCTCGGAAAGTGCAACGAAACCATCAAATTTTAGCTAGAAACTGTATTTTTGTCGATTTTTATTGAATTTGAACTATATTTCAACGTTTTTTGATGGTTCTGAGCCACCAAACACACGTAAAGCATGCAGAATCGACTCAGAATAGGAAAAGGAGACGTTTAGGTCAATTTTATGCATTCTGGCGTTCGTAGATACAAGAAAACTGTTAAAATTCTTCAGAAACGTCACTTTTGAAGTGTTTTCTTGTACTTTTAAGCCACTCAGATACCCTACGGGCTCGGAAAGTGCAACGAAACCATCAAATTTTAGCTAGAAACTGTATTTTTGTCGATTTTTATTGAATTTGAACTATATTTCAACGTTTTTTGATGGTTCTGAGCCACCAAACACACTTAAAGCATGCAGAATCGACTCAGAATAGGAAAAGGAGACGTTTAGGTCAATTTTATGCATTCTGGCGTTCGTAGATACAAGAAAACTGTTAAAATTCTTCAGAAACGTCACTTTTGAAGTGTTTTCTTGTACTTTTAAGCCATTCAGATACCCTACGGGCTCGGAAAGTGCAACGAAACCATCAAATTTTAGCTAGAAACTGTATTTTTGTCGATTTTTATTGAATTTGAACTATATTTCAACGTTTTTTGATGGTTCTGAGCCACCAAACACACTTAAAGCATGCAGAATCGACTCAGAATAGGAAAAGGAGACGTTTAGGTCAATTTTATGCATTCTGGCGTTCGTAGATACAAGAAAACTGTTAAAATTCTTCAGAAACGTCACTTTTGAAGTGTTTTCTTGTACTTTTAAGCCACTCAGATACCCTATGGGCTCGGAAAGTGCAACGAAACCATCAAATTTAGCTAGAAACTGTATTTTTGTCGATTTTTATTGAATTTGAACTATATTTCAACGTTTTTTGATGGTTCTGAGCCACCAAACACACTTAAAGCATGCAGAATCGACTCAGAATAGGAAAAGGAGACGTTTAGGTCAATTTTATGCATTCTGGCGTTCGTAGATACAAGAAAACTGTTAAAATTCTTCAGAAACGTCACTTTTGAAGTGTTTTCTTGTACTTTTAAGCCACTCAGATACCCTATGGGCTCGGAAAGTGCAACGAAACCATCAAATTTTAGCTAGAAACTGTATTTTTGTCGATTTTTATTGAATTTGAACTATATTTCAACGTTTTTTGATGGTTCTGAGCCACCAAACACACTTAAAGCATGCAGAATCGACTCAGAATAGGAAAAGGAGACGTTTAGGTCAATTTTATGCATTCTGGCGTTCGTAGATACAAGAAAACTGTTAAAATTCTTCAGAAACGTCACTTTTGAAGTGTTTTCTTGTACTTTTAAGCCACTCAGATACCTACGGCTCGGAAAGTGCAACGAAACCATCAAATTTTAGCTAGAAACTGTATTTTTGTCGATTTTTATTGAATTTGAACTATATTTCAACGTTTTTTGATGGTTCTGAGCCACCAAACACACTTAAGGCATGCAGAATCGACTCAGAATAGGAAAAGGAGACGTTTAGGTCAATTTTATGCATTCTGGCGTTCGTAGATACAAGAAAACTGTTAAAATTCTTCAGAAACGTCACTTTTGAAGTGTTTTCTAGTACTTTTAAGCCACTCAGATACCCTACTACGGGATCGGAAAGTGCAACGAAACCATCAAATTTTAGCTAGAAACTGTATTTTTGTCGATTTTTATTGAATTTGAACTATATTTCAACGTTTTTTGATGGTTCTGAACCACCAAACACACTTAAAGCCTGCAGAATCGACTCAGAATAGGAAAAGGAGACGTTTAGGTCAATTTTATGCATTCTGGCGTTCGTAGATACAAGAAAACTGTTAAAATTCTTCAGAAACGTCACTTTTGAAGTGTTTTCTTGTACTTTTAAGCCACTCAGATACCCTACGGGCTCGGAAAGTGTCAAAAGTGACGTTTCTGAAGAATTTTAACAGTTTTCTTGTATCTACGAACGCCAGAATGCATAAAATTGACCTAAACGTCTCCTTTTCCTATTCTGAGTCGATTCTGCATGCTTTAAATGTGTTTGGTGGCTCAGAACCATCAAAAAACGTTGAAATATAGTTCAAATTCAATAAAAATCGACAAAAATACAGTTTCTAGCTAAAATTTGATGGTTTCGTTGCACTTTCCGAGCCCGTAGGGTATCTGAGTGGCTTAAAAGTACAAGAAAACACTTCAAAAGTGACGTTTCTGAAGAATTTTAACAGTTTTCTTGTATCTACGAACGCCAGAATGCATAAAATTGACCTAAACGTCTCCTTTTCCTATTCTGAGTCGATTCTGCATGCTTTAAGTGTGTTTGGTGGCTCAGAACCATCAAAAAACGTTGAAATATAGTTCAAATTCAATAAAAATCGACAAAAATACAGTTTCTAGCTAAAATTTGATGGTTTCGTTGCACTTTCCGAGCACGTTGGGTATCTGAGTGGCTTAAAAGTACAAGAAAACACTTCAAAAGTGACGTTTCTGAAGAATTTTAACAGTTTTCTTGTATCTACGAACGCCAGAATGCATAAAATTGACCTAAACGTCTCCTTTTCCTATTCTGAGTCGATTCTGCATGCTTTAAGTGTGTTTGGTGGCTCAGAACCATCAAAAAACGTTGAAATATAGTTCAAATTCAATAAAAATCGACAAAAATACTGTTTCTAGCTAAAATTTGATGGTTTCGTTGCACTTTCCGAGCCCGTAGGGTATCTGAGTGGCTTAAAAGTACAAGAAAACACTTCAAAAGTGACGTTTCTGAAGAATTTTAACAGTTTTCTTGTATCTACGAACGCCAGAATGCATAAAATTGACCTAAACGTCTCCTTTTCCTATTCTGAGTCGATTCTGCATGCTTTAAGTGTGTTTGGTGGCTCAGAAATATCAAAAAACGTTGATATATATTTCAAATTCAATAAAAATCGACAAAAATACAGTTTCTAGCTAAAATTTGATGGTTTCGTTGCACTTTCCGAGCCCGTAGGGTATCTGAGTGGCTTAAAAGTACAAGAAAACACTTCAAAAGTGACGTTTCTGAAGAATTTTAACAGTTTTCTTGTATCTACGAACGCCAGAATGCATAAAATTGACCTAAACGTCTCCTTTTCCTATTCTGAGTCGATTCTGCATGCTTTAAGTGTGTTTGGTGGCTCAGAACCATCAAAAAACGTTGAAATATAGTTCAAATTCAATAAAAATCGACAAAAATACAGTTTCTAGCTAAAATTTGATGGTTTCGTTGCACTTTCCGAGCCCGTAGGGTATCTGAGTGGCTTAAAAGTACAAGAAAACACTTCAAAAGTGACGTTTCTGAAGAATTTTAACAGTTTTCTTGTATCTACGAAAGCCAGAATGCATAAAATTGACCTAAACGTCTCCTTTTCCCATTCTGAGTCGATTCTGCATGCTTTAAGTGTGTTTGGTGGCTCAGAACCATCAAAAAACTTTGAAATATAGTTCAAATTCAATAAAAATCGACAAAAATACAGTTTCTAGCTAAAATTTGATGGTTTCGTTGCACTTTCCGAGCCCGTAGGGTATCTGAGTGGCTTAAAAGTACAAGAAAACACTTCAAAAGTGACGTTTCTGAAGAATTTTAACAGTTTTCTTGTATCTACGAACGCCAGAATGCATAAAATTGACCTAAACGTCTCCTTTTCCTATTCTGAGTCGATTCTGCATGCTTTAAGTGTGTTTGGTGGCTCAGAACCATCAAAAAACGTTGAAATATAGTTCAAATTCAATAAAAATCGACAAAAATACAATTTCTAGCTAAAATTTGATGGTTTCGTTGCACTTTCCGAGCCCGTAGGGTATCTGAGTGGCTTAAAAGTACAAGAAAACACTTCAAAAGTGACGTTTCTGAAGAATTTTAACAGTTTTCTTGTATCTACGAACGCCAGAATGCATAAAATTGACCTAAACGTCTCCTCTTCCTATTCTGAGTCGATTCTGCATGCTTTAAGTGTGTTTGGTGGCTCAGAACCATCAAAAAACGTTGAAATATAGTTCAAATTCAATAAAAATCGACAAAAATACAGTTTCTAGCTAAAATTTGATGGTTTCGTTGCACTTTCCGAGCCCGTAGGGTATCTGAGTGGCTTAAAAGTACAAGAAAACACTTCAACAGTGACGTTTCTGAAGAATTTTAACAGTTTTCTTGTATCTACGAACGCCAGAATGCATAAAATTGACCTAAACGTCTCCTTTTCCTATTCTGAGTCGATTCTGCATGCTTTAAGTGTGTTTGGTGGCTCAGAACCATCAAAAAACGTTGAAATATAGTTCAAATTCAATAAAAATCGACAAAAATACAGTTTCTAGCTAAAATTTGATGGTTTCGTTGCACTTTCCGAGCACGTTGGGTATCTGAGTGGCTTAAAAGTACAAGAAAACACTTCAAAAGTGACGTTTCTGAAGAATTTTAACAGTTTTCTTGTATCTACGAACGCCAGAATGCATAAAATTGACCTAAACGTCTCCTTTTCCTATTCTGAGTCGATTCTGCATGCTTTAAGTGTGTTTGGTGGCTCAGAACCATCAAAAAACGTTGAAATATAGTTCAAATTCAATAAAAATCGACAAAAATACTGTTTCTAGCTAAAATTTGATGGTTTCGTTGCACTTTCCGAGCCCGTAGGGTATCTGAGTGGCTTAAAAGTACAAGAAAACACTTCAAAAGTGACGTTTCTGAAGAATTTTAACAGTTTTCTTGTATCTACGAACGCCAGAATGCATAAAATTGACCTAAACGTCTCCTTTTCCTATTCTGAGTCGATTCTGCATGCTTTAAGTGTGTTTGGTGGCTCAGAAATATCAAAAAACGTTGATATATATTTCAAATTCAATAAAAATCGACAAAAATACAGTTTCTAGCTAAAATTTGATGGTTTCGTTGCACTTTCCGAGCCCGTAGGGTATCTGAGTGGCTTAAAAGTACAAGAAAACACTTCAAAAGTGACGTTTCTGAAGAATTTTAACAGTTTTCTTGTATCTACGAACGCCAGAATGCATAAAATTGACCTAAACGTCTCCTTTTCCTATTCTGAGTCGATTCTGCATGCTTTAAGTGTGTTTGGTGGCTCAGAACCATCAAAAAACGTTGAAATATAGTTCAAATTCAATAAAAATCGACAAAAATACAGTTTCTAGCTAAAATTTGATGGTTTCGTTGCACTTTCCGAGCCCGTAGGGTATCTGAGTGGCTTAAAAGTACAAGAAAACACTTCAAAAGTGACGTTTCTGAAGAATTTTAACAGTTTTCTTGTATCTACGAAAGCCAGAATGCATAAAATTGACCTAAACGTCTCCTTTTCCCATTCTGAGTCGATTCTGCATGCTTTAAGTGTGTTTGGTGGCTCAGAACCATCAAAAAACTTTGAAATATAGTTCAAATTCAATAAAAATCGACAAAAATACAGTTTCTAGCTAAAATTTGATGGTTTCGTTGCACTTTCCGAGCCCGTAGGGTATCTGAGTGGCTTAAAAGTACAAGAAAACACTTCAAAAGTGACGTTTCTGAAGAATTTTAACAGTTTTCTTGTATCTACGAACGCCAGAATGCATAAAATTGACCTAAACGTCTCCTTTTCCTATTCTGAGTCGATTCTGCATGCTTTAAGTGTGTTTGGTGGCTCAGAACCATCAAAAAACGTTGAAATATAGTTCAAATTCAATAAAAATCGACAAAAATACAATTTCTAGCTAAAATTTGATGGTTTCGTTGCACTTTCCGAGCCCGTAGGGTATCTGAGTGGCTTAAAAGTACAAGAAAACACTTCAAAAGTGACGTTTCTGAAGAATTTTAACAGTTTTCTTGTATCTACGAACGCCAGAATGCATAAAATTGACCTAAACGTCTCCTCTTCCTATTCTGAGTCGATTCTGCATGCTTTAAGTGTGTTTGGTGGCTCAGAACCATCAAAAAACGTTGAAATATAGTTCAAATTCAATAAAAATCGACAAAAATACAGTTTCTAGCTAAAATTTGATGGTTTCGTTGCACTTTCCGAGCCCGTAGGGTATCTGAGTGGCTTAAAAGTACAAGAAAACACTTCAACAGTGACGTTTCTGAAGAATTTTAACAGTTTTCTTGTATCTACGAACGCCAGAATGCATAAAATTGACCTAAACGTCTCCTTTTCCTATTCTGAGTCGATTCTGCATGCTTTAAGTGTGTTTGGTGGCTCAGAACCATCAAAAAACGTTGAAATATAGTTCAAATTCAATAAAAATCGACAAAAATACAGTTTCTAGCTAAAATTTGATGGTTTCGTTGCACTTTCCGAGCCCGTAGGATATCTGAGTGGCTTAAAAGTACAAGAAAACACTTCAAAAGTGACGTTTCTGAAGAATTTTAACAGTTTTCTTGTATCTACGAACGCCAGAATGCATAAAATTGACCTAAACGTCTCCTTTTCCTATTCTGAGTCGATTCTGCATGCTTTAAGTGTGTTTGGTGGCTCAGAACCATCAAAAAACGTTGAAATATAATTCAAATTCAATAAAAATCGACAAAAATACAGTTTCTAGCTAAAATTTGATGGTTTCGTTGCACTTTCCGAGCCCGTAGGGTATCTGAGTGGCTTAAAAGTACAAGAAAACACTTCAAAAGTGACGTTTCTGAAGAATTTTAACAGTTTTCTTGTATCTACGAACGCCAGAATGCATAAAATTGACCTAAACGTCTCCTTTTCCTATTCTGAGTCGATTCTGCATGCTTTAAGTGTGTTTGGTGGCTCAGAACCATCAAAAAACGTTGAAATATAGTTCAAATTCAATAAAAATCGACAAAAATACAGTTTCTAGCTAAAATTTGATGGTTTCGTTGCACTTTCCGAGCCCGTAGGGTATCTGAGTGGCTTAAAAGTACAAGAAAACACTTCAAAAGTGACGTTTCTGAAGAATTTTAACAGTTTTCTTGTATCTACGAACGCCAGAATGCATAAAATTGACCTAAACGTCTCCTTTTCCTATTCTGAGTCGATTCTGCATGCTTTAAGTGTGTTTGGTGGCTCAGAACCATCAAAAAACGTTGAAATATAGTTCAAATTCAATAAAAATCGACAAAAATACAGTTTCTAGCTAAAATTTGATGGTTTCGTTGCACTTTCCGAGCCCGTAGGGTATCTGAGTGGCTTAAAAGTACAAGAAAACACTTCAAAAGTGACGTTTCTGAAGAATTTTAACAGTTTTCTTGTATCTACGAACGCCAGAATGCATAAAATTGACCTAAACGTCTCCTTTTCCTATTCTGAGTCGATTCTGCATGCTTTAAGTGTGTTTGGTGGCTCAGAACCATCAAAAAACGTTGAAATATAGTTCAAATTCAATAAAAATCGACAAAAATACAGTTTCTAGCTAAAATTTGATGGTTTCGTTGCACTTTCCGAGCCCGTAGGGTATCTGAGTGGTTTAAAAGTACAAGAAAACACTTCAAAAGTGACGTTTCTGAAGAATTTTAACAGTTTTCTTGTATCTACGAAAGCCAGAATGCATAAAATTGACCTAAACGTCTCCTTTTCCTATTCTGAGTCGATTCTGCATGCTTTAAGTGTGTTTGGTGGCTCAGAACCATCAAAAAACTTTGAAATATAGTTCAAATTCAATAAAAATCGACAAAAATACAGTTTCTAGCTAAAATTTGATGGTTTCGTTGCACTTTCCGAGCCCGTAGGTTATCTGAGTGGCTTAAAAGTACAAGAAAACACTTCAAAAGTGACGTTTCTGAAGAATTTTAACAGTTTTCTTGTATCTACGAACGCCAGAATGCATAAAATTGACCTAAACGTCTCCTTTTCCTATTCTGAGTCGATTCTGCATGCTTTAAGTGTGTTTGGTGGCTCAGAACCATCAAAAAACGTTGAAATATAGTTCAAATTCAATAAAAATCGACAAAAATACAATTTCTAGCTAAAATTTGATGGTTTCGTTGCACTTTCCGAGCCCGTAGGGTATCTGAGTGGCTTAAAAGTACAAGAAAACACTTCAAAAGTGACGTTTCTGAAGAATTTTAACAGTTTTCTTGTATCTACGAACGCCAGAATGCATAAAATTGACCTAAACGTCTCCTCTTCCTATTCTGAGTCGATTCTGCATGCTTTAAGTGTGTTTGGTGGCTCAGAACCATCAAAAAACGTTGAAATATAGTTCAAATTCAATAAAAATCGACAAAAATACAGTTTCTAGCTAAAATTTGATGGTTTCGTTGCACTTTCCGAGCCCGTAGGGTATCTGAGTGGCTTAAAAGTACAAGAAAACACTTCAACAGTGACGTTTCTGAAGAATTTTAACAGTTTTCTTGTATCTACGAACGCCAGAATGCATAAAATTGACCTAAACGTCTCCTTTTCCTATTCTGAGTCGATTCTGCATGCTTTAAGTGTGTTTGGTGGCTCAGAACCATCAAAAAACGTTGAAATATAGTTCAAATTCAATAAAAATCGACAAAAATACAGTTTCTAGCTAAAATTTGATGGTTTCGTTGCACTTTCCGAGCCCGTAGGATATCTGAGTGGCTTAAAAGTACAAGAAAACACTTCAAAAGTGACGTTTCTGAAGAATTTTAACAGTTTTCTTGTATCTACGAACGCCAGAATGCATAAAATTGACCTAAACGTCTCCTTTTCCTATTCTGAGTTCATTCTGCATGCTTTAAGTGTGTTTGGTGGCTCAGAACCATCAAAAAACGTTGAAATATAGTTCAAATTCAATAAAAATCGACAAAAATACAGTTTCTAGCTAAAATTTGATGGTTTCGTTGCACTTTCCGAGCCCGTAGGGTATCTGAGTGGCTTAAAAGTACAAGAAAACACTTCAAAAGTGACGTTTCTGAAGAATTTTAACAGTTTTCTTGTATCTACGAACGCCAGAATGCATAAAATTGACCTAAACGTCTCCTTTTCCTATTCTGAGTCGATTCTGCATGCTTTAAGTGTGTTTGGTGGCTCAGAACCATCAAAAAACGTTGAAATATAGTTCAAATTCAATAAAAATCGACAAAAATACAGTTTCTAGCTAAAATTTGATGGTTTCGTTGCACTTTCCGAGCCCGTAGGGTATCTGAGTGGCTTAAAAGTACAAGAAAACACTTCAAAAGTGACGTTTCTGAAGAATTTTAACAGTTTTCTTGTATCTACGAACGCCAGAATGCATAAAATTGACCTAAACGTCTCCTTTTCCTATTCTGAGTCGATTCTGCATGCTTTAAGTGTGTTTGGTGGCTCAGAACCATCAAAAAACGTTGAAATATAGTTCAAATTCAATAAAAATCGACAAAAATACAGTTTCTAGCTAAAATTTGATGGTTTCGTTGCACTTTCCGAGCCCGTTGGGTATCTGAGTGGCTTAAAAGTACAAGAAAACACTTCAAAAGTGACGTTTCTGAAGAATTTTAACAGTTTTCTTGTATCTACGAACGCCAGAATGCATAAAATTGACCTAAACGTCTCCTTTTCCTATTCTGAGTCGATTCTGCATGCTTTAAGTGTGTTTGGTGGCTCAGAACCATCAAAAAACGTTGAAATATAGTTGAAATTCAATAAAAATCGACAAAAATACAGTTTCTAGCTAAAATTTGATGGTTTCGTTGCACTTTCCGAGCCCGTAGGGTATCTGAGTGGCTTAAAAGTACAAGAAAACACTTCAAAAGTGACGTTTCTGAAGAATTTTAACAGTTTTCTTGTATCTACGAACGCCAGAATGCATAAAATTGACCTAAACGTCTCCTTTTCCTATTCTGAGTCGATTCTGCATGCTTTAAGTGTGTTTGGTGGCTCAGAACCATCAAAAAACGTTGAAATATAGTTCAAATTCAATAAAAATCGACAAAAATACAGTTTCTAGCTAAAATTTGATGGTTTCGTTGCACTTTCCGAGCCCGTTGGGTATCTGAGTTGCTTAAAAGTACAAGAAAACACTTCAAAAGTGACGTTTCTGAAGAATTTTAACAGTTTTCTTGTATCTACGAACGCCAGAATGCATAAAATTGACCTAAACGTCTCCTTTTCCTATTCTGAGCCGATTCTGCATGCTTTAAGTGTGTTTGGTGGCTCAGAACCATCAAAAAACGTTGAAATATAGTTCAAATTCAATAAAAATCGACAAAAATACAGTTTCTAGCTAAAATTTGATGGTTTCGTTGCACTTTCCGAGCCCGTAGGGTATCTGAGTGGCTTAAAAGTACAAGAAAACACTTCAAAAGTGACGTTTCTGAAGAATTTTAACAGTTTTCTTGTATCTACGAACGCCAGAATGCATAAAATAGACCTAAACGTCTCCTTTTCCTATTCTGAGTCGACTCTGCATGCTTTAAGTGTGTTTGGTGGCTCAGAACCATCAAAAAACGTTGAAATATAGTTCAAATTCAATAAAAATCGACAAAAATACAGTTTCTAGCTAAAATTTGATGGTTTCGTTGCACTTTCCGAGCCCGTAGGGTATCTGAGTGGCTTAAAAGTACAAGAAAACACTTCAAAAGTGACGTTTCTGAAGAATTTTAACAGTTTTCTTGTATCTACGAACGCCAGAATGCATAAAATTGACCTAAACGTCTCCTTTTCCTATTCTGAGTCGATTCTGCATGCTTTAAGTGTGTTTGGTGGCTCAGAACCATCAAAAAACGTTGAAATATAGTTCAAATTCAATAAAAATCGACAAAAATACAGTTTCTAGCTAAAATTTGATGGTTTCGTTGCACTTTCCGAGCCCGTTGGGTATCTGAGTTGCTTAAAAGTACAAGAAAACACTTCAAAAGTGACGTTTCTGAAGAATTTTAACAGTTTTCTTGTATCTACGAACGCCAGAATGCATAAAATTGACCTAAACGTCTCCTTTTCCTATTCTGAGCCGATTCTGCATGCTTTAAGTGTGTTTGGTGGCTCAGAACCATCAAAAAACGTTGAAATATAGTTCAAATTCAATAAAAATCGACAAAAATACAGTTTCTAGCTAAAATTTGATGGTTTCGTTGCACTTTCCGAGCCCGTAGGGTATCTGAGTGGCTTAAAAGTACAAGAAAACACTTCAAAAGTGACGTTTCTGAAGAATTTTAACAGTTTTCTTGCATCTACGAACGCCAGAATGCATAAAATAGACCTAAACGTCTCCTTTTCCTATTCTGAGTCGACTCTGCATGCTTTAAGTGTGTTTGGTGGCTCAGAACCATCAAAAAACGTTGAAATATAGTTCAAATTCAATAAAAATCGACAAAAATACAGTTTCTAGCTAAAATTTGATGGTTTCGTTGCACTTTCCGAGCCCGTAGGGTATCTGAGTGGCTTAAAAGTACAAGAAAACACTTCAAAAGTGACGTTTCTGAAGAATTTTAACAGTTTTCTTGTATCTACGAACGCCAGAATGCATAAAATTGACCTAAACGTCTCCTTTTCCTATTCTGAGTCGATTCTGCATGCTTTAAGTGTGTTTGGTGGCTCAGAACCATCAAAAAACGTTGAAATATAGTTCAAATTCAATAAAAATCGACAAAAATACAGTTTCTAGCTAAAATTTGATGGTTTCGTTGCACTTTCCGAGCCCGTAGGGTATCTGAGTGGCTTAAAAGTACAAGAAAACACTTCAAAAGTGACGTTTCTGAAGAATTTTAACAGTTTTCTTGTATCTACGAACGCCAGAATGCATAAAATTGACCTAAACGTCTCCTTTTCCTATTCTGAGTCGATTCTGCATGCTTTAAGTGTGTTTGGTGGCTCAGAACCATCAAAAAACGTTGAAATATAGTTCAAATTCAATAAAAATCGACAAAAATACAGTTTCTAGCTAAAATTTGATGGTTTCGTTGCACTTTCCGAGCCCGTAGGGTATCTGAGTGGCTTAAAAGTACAAGAAAACACTTCAAAAGTGACGTTTCTGAAGAATTTTAACAGTTTTCTTGTATCTACGAACGCCAGAATGCATAAAATTGACCTAAACGTCTCCTCTTCCTATTCTGAGTCGATTCTGCATGCTTTAAGTGTGTTTGGTGGCTCAGAACCATCAAAAAACGTTGAAATATAGTTCAAATTCAATAAAAATCGACAAAAATACAGTTTCTAGCTAAAATTTGATGGTTTCGTTGCACTTTCCGAGCCCGTAGGGTATCTGAGTGGCTTAAAAGTACAAGAAAACACTTCAACAGTGACGTTTCTGAAGAATTTTAACAGTTTTCTTGTATCTACGAACGCCAGAATGCATAAAATTGACCTAAACGTCTCCTTTTCCTATTCTGAGTCGATTCTGCATGCTTTAAGTGTGTTTGGTGGCTCAGAACCATCAAAAAACGTTGAAATATAGTTCAAATTCAAAAAAATCGACAAAAATACAGTTTCTAGCTAAAATTTGATGGTTTCGTTGCACTTTCCGAGCCCGTAGGATATCTGAGTGGCTTAAAAGTACAAGAAAACACTTCAAAAGTGACGTTTCTGAAGAATTTTAACAGTTTTCTTGTATCTACGAACGCCAGAATGCATAAAATTGACCTAAACGTCTCCTTTTCATATTCTGAGTCGATTCTGCATGCTTTAAGTGTGTTTGGTGGCTCAGAACCATCAAAAAACGTTGAAATATATTTCAAATTCAATAAAAATTGACAAAAATACAGTTTCTAGCTAAAATTTGATGGTTTCGTTGCACTTTCCGAGCCCGTTGGGTATCTGAGTGGCTTAAAAGTACAAGAAAACACTTCAAAAGTGACGTTTCTGAAGAATTTTAACAGTTTTCTTGTATCTACGAACGCCAGAATGCATAAAATTGACCTAAACGTCTCCTTTTCCTATTCTGAGTCGATTCTGCATGCTTTAAGTGTGTTTGGTGGCTCAGAACCATCAAAAAACGTTGAAATATAGTTCAAATTCAATAAAAATCGACAAAAATACAGTTTCTAGCTAAAATTTGATGGTTTCGTTGCACTTTCCGAGCCCGTAGGGTATCTGAGTGGCTTAAAAGTACAAGAAAACACTTCAAAAGTGACGTTTCTGAAGAATTTTAACAGTTTTCTTGTATCTACGAACGCCAGAATGCATAAAATTGACCTAAACGTCTCCTTTTCCTATTCTGAGTCGATTCTGCATGCTTTAAGTGTGTTTGGTGGCTCAGAACCATCAAAAAACGTTGAAATATAGTTCAAATTCAATAAAAATCGACAAAAATACAGTTTCTAGCTAAAATTTGATGGTTTCGTTGCACTTTCCGAGCCCGTAGGGTATCTGAGTTGCTTAAAAGTACAAGAAAACACTTCAAAAGTGACGTTTCTGAAGAATTTTAACAGTTTTCTTGTATCTACGAACGCCAGAATGCATAAAATTGACCTAAACGTCTCCTTTTCCTATTCTGAGTCGATTCTGCATGCTTTAAGTGTGTTTGGTGGCTCAGAACCATCAAAAAACGTTGAAATATAGTTCAAATTCAATAAAAATCGACAAAAATACAGTTTCTAGCTAAAATTTGATGGTTTCGTTGCACTTTCCGAGCCCGTAGGATATCTGAGTGGCTTAAAAGTACAAGAAAACACTTCAAAAGTGACGTTTCTGAAGAATTTTAACAGTTTTCTTGTATCTACGAACGCCAGAATGCATAAAATTGACCTAAACGTCTCCTTTTCCTATTCTGAGTCGATTCTGCATGCTTTAAGTGTGTTTGGTGGCTCAGAACCATCAAAAAACGTTGAAATATAGTTCAAATTCAATAAAAATCGACAAAAATACAGTTTCTAGCTAAAATTTGATGGTTTCGTTGCACTTTCCGAGCCCGTAGGGTATCTGAGTGGCTTAAAAGTACAAGAAAACACTTCAAAAGTGACGTTTCTGAAGAATTTTAACAGTTTTCTTGTATCTACGAACGCCAGAATGCATAAAATTGACCTAAACGTCTCCTTTTCCTATTCTGAGTCGATTCTGCATGCTTTAAGTGTGTTTGGTGGCTCAGAACCATCAAAAAACGTTGAAATATAGTTCAAATTCAATAAAAATCGACAAAAATTCAGTTTCTAGCTAAAATTTGATGGTTTCGTTGCACTTTCCGAGCCCGTAGGGTATCTGAGTGGCTTAAAAGTACAAGAAAACACTTCAAAAGTGACGTTTCTGAAGAATTTTAACAGTTTTCTTGTATCTACGAACGCCAGAATGCATAAAATTGACCTAAACGTCTCCTTTTCCTATTCTGAGTCGATTCTGCATGCTTTAAGTGTGTTTGGTGGCTCAGAAGCATCAAAAAACGTTGAAATATAGTTCAAATTCAATAAAAATCGACAAAAATACAGTTTCTAGCTAAAATTTGATGGTTTCGTTGCACTTTCCGAGCCCGTAGGGTATCTGAGTGGCTTAAAAGTACAAGAAAACACTTCAAAAGTGACGTTTCTGAAGAATTTTAACAGTTTTCTTGTATCTACGAACGCCAGAATGCATAAAATTGACCTAAACGTCTCCTTTTCCTATTCTGAGTCGATTCTGCATGCTTAAGTGTGTTTGGTAGCTCAGAAGCATCAAAAAACGTTGAAATATAGTTCAAATTCAATAAAAATCGACAAAAATACAGTTTCTAGCTAAAATTTGATGGTTTCGTTGCACTTTCCTAGCCCGTAGGGTATCTGAGTGGCTTAAAAGTACAAGAAAACACTTCAAAAGTGACGTTTCTGAAGAATTTTAACAGTTTTCTTGTATCTACGAACGCCAGAATGCATAAAATTGACCTAAACGTCTCCTTTTCCTATTCTGAGTCGATTCTGCATGCTTTAAGTGTGTTTGGTGGCTCAGAACCATCAAAAAACGTTGAAATATAGTTCAAATTCAATAAAAATCGACAAAAATACAGTTTCTAGCTAAAATTTGATGGTTTCGTTGCACTTTCCGAGCCCGTAGGGTATCTGAGTGGCTTAAAAGTACAAGAAAACACTTCAAAAGTGACGTTTCTGAAGAATTTTAACAGTTTTCTTGTATCTACGAACGCCAGAATGCATAAAATTGACCTAAACGTCTCCTTTTCCTATTCTGAGTCGATTCTGCATGCTTTAAGTGTGTTTGGTGGCTCAGAACCATCAAAAAACGTTGAAATATAGTTCAAATTCAATAAAAATCGACAAAAATACAGTTTCTAGCTAAAATTTGATGGTTTGGTTGCACTTTCCGAGCCCGTAGGGTATCTGAGTGGCTTAAAAGTACAAGAAAACACTTCAAAAGTGAAGATTCTGAAGAATTTTAACAGTTTTCTTGTATATACGAACGCCAGAATGCATAAAATTGACCTAAACGTCTCCTTTTCCTATTCTGAGTCGATTCTGCATGCTTTAAGTGTGTTTGGTGGCTCAGAACCATCAAAAAACGTTGAAATATAGTTCAAATTCAATAAAAATCGACAAAAATACAGTTTCTAGCTAAAATTTGATGGTTTCGTTGCACTTTCCGAGCCCGTAGGGTATCTGAGTGGCTTAAAAGTACAAGAAAACACTTCAAAAGTGACGTTTCTGAAGAATTTTAACAGTTTTCTTGTATCTACGAACGCCAGAATGCATAAAATTGACCTAAACGTCTCCTTTTCCTATTCTGAGTCGATTCTGCATGCTTTAAGTGTGTTTGGTGGCTCAGAAGCCATCAAAAAACGTTGAAATATAGTTCAAATTCAATAAAAATCGACAAAAATACAGTTTCTAGCTAAAATTTGATGGTTTCGTTGCACTTTCCGAGCCCGTAGGGTATCTGAGTGGCTTAAAAGTACAAGAAAACACTTCAAAAGTGACGTTTCTGAAGAATTTTAACAGTTTTCTTGTATCTACGAACGCCAGAATGCATAAAATTGACCTAAACGTCTCCTTTTCCTATTCTGAGTCGATTCTGCATGCTTTAAGTGTGTTTGGTGGCTCAGAAGCATCAAAAAACGTTGAA
>NW_026973288.1:0-45844 GCF_036711695.1 Zophobas morio | reverse complement strand
CTCTTCAAATAAGCGAGAAAATGGCAAAAATTGGAATTTTCAAAATTGGTCCGTTTTCGACCGTGTTGGGTGTCATTTTACGCGGATTTTCCTCAGGATCACGATTCCGTATTCGTTTTTGACGTATCTCTTCAAATAACCGAGAAAATGGCACATTTTAGAATTTTAAAAATTGGTCGGTTTTCGACCGTTTTGGGTGTCATTTTGCGCGGATTTTCCTCAGGATCACGATTCCGTATTCGTTTTTGACGTATCTCTTCAAATAACCGAGAAAATGGCACATTTTGGAATTTTAAAAATTGGTCCGTTTTCGACCGTGTTGGGTGTCATTTTACGCGGATTTTCCTCAGGATCACAATTCCGTATTCGTTTTTGACGTATCTCTTCAAATAACCGAGAAAATGGCACATTTTGGAATTTTAAAAATTGGTCCGTTTTCGACCGTGTTGGGTGTCATTTCACGCGGAATTTCTTCAGGATCACGATTCCGTATTCGTTTTTGACGTATCTCTTCAAATAAACGAGAAAATGGCAAAAATTGGAATTTTCAAAATTGGTCCGTTCTCGACCGTGTTGGGTGTCATTTTACGCGGATTTTCCTCAGGATCACGATTCCGTATTCGTTTTTGACGTATCTCTTCAAATAAGCGAGAAAATGGCAAAAATGGGAATTTTCAAAATTGGTCCGTTCTCGACCGTGTTGGTGTCATTTTACGCGGAATTTCCTCAGGATCACGATTCCGTATTCGTTTTTGATGTATCTCTTCAAATAAGCGAGAAAAATGCAAATTTTGGAATTTTAAAAATTGGTCCGTTTTCGACCGTGTTGGGTGTCATTTTACGCGGATTTTCCTCAGGATCACGATTCCGTATTCGTTTTTGACGTATCTCTTCAAATAAGCGAGAAAAATGCAAATTTTGGAATTTTCAAAATTGGTCCGTTTTCGACCGTGTTGGGTGTCATTTTACGCGGAATTTCCTCAGGATCACGATTCCGTATTCGTTTTTGACGTATCTCTTCAAATAAGCGAGAAAAATGCAAATTTTAGAATTTTAAAAATTGGTCCGTTTTCGACCGTGTTGGGTGTCATTTCACGCGGAATTTCTTCAGGATCACGATTCCGTATTCGTTTTTGACGTATCTCTTCAAATAAGCGAGAAAAATGCTAATTTTGGAATTTTCAAAATTGGTCCGTTTTCGACCGTGTTGGGTGTCATTTTACGCGGAATTTCCTCAGAATCACGATTCCGTATTCGTTTTTGACGTATCTCTTCAAATAAGCGAGAAAATGGCAAAAATAGGAATTTTCAAAATTGGTCCGTTTTCGACCGTGTTGGGTGTCATTTTACGCGGATTTTCCTCAGGATCACGATTCCGTATTCGTTTTTGACGTATCTCTTCAAATAAGCGAGAAAAATGCACATTTTGGAATTTTAAAAATTGGTCCGTTTTCGACCGTTTTGGGTGTCATTTTGCGCGGAATTTCCTCAGGATCACGATTCCGTATTCGTTTTTGACGTATCTCTTCAAATAACCGAGAAAATGGCACATTTTGGAATTTTAAAAATCGGTCCGTTTTCGACCGTGTTGGGTGTCATTTTACGCGGATTTTCCTCAGGATCACGATTCCGTATTCGTTTTTGACGTATCTCTTCAAATAAGCGAGAAAATGGCAAAAATGGGAATTTTCAAAATTGGTCCGTTTTCGACCGTGTTGGGTGTCATTTCACGCGGAATTTCTTCAGGATCACGATTCCGTATTCGTTTTTGACGTATCTCTTCAAATAAGCGAGAAAAATGCAAATTTTGGAATTTTCAAAATTGGTCCGTTTTCGACCGTGTTGGGTGTCATTTTACGCGGAATTTCCTCAGGATCACGATTCCGTATTCGTTTTTGACGTATCTCTTCAAATAAGCGAGAAAATGGCAAAAATAGGAATTTTCAAAATTGGTCCGTTTTCGACCGTGTTGGGTGTCATTTTACGCGGATTTTCCTCAGGATCACGATTCCGTATTCGTTTTTGACGTATCTCTTCAAATAAGCGAGAAAATGGCAAAAATAGGAATTTTCAAAATTGGTCCGTTTTCGACCGTGTTGCGTGTCATTTTACGCGGAATTTCCTCAGGATCACGATTCCGTATTCGTTTTTGACGTATCTCTTCAAATAACCGAGGAAATGGCACATTTTGGAATTTTAAAAATTGGTCCGTTTTCGACCGTTTTGGGTGTCATTTCACGCGGAATTTCTTCAGGATCACGATTCCGTATTCGTTTTTGACGTATCTCTTCAAATAAGCGAGAAAATGGCAAAAATAGGAATTTTCAAAATTGGTCCGTTTTCGACCGTGTTGCGTGTCATTTTACGCGGAATTTCCTCAGGATCACGATTCCGTATTCGTTTTTGACGTATCTCTTCAAATAACCGAGGAAATGGCACATTTTGGAATTTTAAAAATTGGTCCGTTTTCGACCGTTTTGGGTGTCATTTCACGCGGAATTTCCTCAGGATCACGATTCCGTATTCGTTTTTGACGTATCTCTTCAAATAAGCGAGAAAAATGCAAATTTTGGAATTTTCAAAATTGGTCCGTTTTCGACCGTTTTGGGCGTCATTTCACGCGGAATTTCCTCAGGATCACGATTCCGTATTCGTTTTTGACGTATTTCTTCAAATAAGCGAGAAAAATGCAAATTTTGGAATTTTAAAAATTGGTCCGTTTTCGACTGTGTTGGGTGTCATTTTACGCGGAATTTCCTCAGGATCACGATTCCGTATTCGTTTTTGACGTATCTCTTCAAATAAGCGAGAAAAATGCAAATTTTGGAATTTTAAAAATTTGTCCGTTTTCGACCGTTTTGGGTGTCACTTCACGCGGAATTTCCTCAGGATCACGATTCCGTACTCGTTTTTGACGTATCTCTTCAAATAAGCGAGAAAAATGCAAATTTTGGAATTTTAAAAATTTGTCCGTTTTCGACCGTTTTGGGTGTCATTTCACGCGGAATTTCTTCAGGATCACGATTCCGTATTCGTTTTTGACGTATCTCTTCAAATAAGCGAGAAAATGGCAAAAATAGGAATTTTCAAAATTGGTCCGTTTTCGACCGTGTTGCGTGTCATTTTACGCGGAATTTCCTCAGGATCACGATTCCGTATTCGTTTTTGACGTATCTCTTCAAATAACCGAGGAAATGGCACATTTTGGAATTTTAAAAATTGGTCCGTTTTCGACCGTTTTGGGTGTCATTTCACGCGGAATTTCCTCAGGATCACGATTCCGTATTCGTTTTTGACGTATCTCTTCAAATAAGCGAGAAAATGGCAAAAATAGGAATTTTCAAAATTGGTCCGTTTTCGACCGTGTTGCGTGTCATTTTACGCGGAATTTCCTCAGGATCACGATTCCGTATTCGTTTTTGACGTATCTCTTCAAATAACCGAGGAAATGGCACATTTTGGAATTTTAAAAATTGGTCCGTTTTCGACCGTTTTGGGTGTCATTTCACGCGGAATTTCCTCAGGATCACGATTCCCTATTCGTTTTTGACGTATCTCTTCAAATAAGCGAGAAAAATGCAAATTTTGGAATTTTCAAAATTGGTCCGTTTTCGACCGTTTTGGGCGTCATTTCACGCGGAATTTCCTCAGGATCACGATTCCGTATTCGTTTTTGACGTATTTCTTCAAATAAGCGAGAAAAATGCAAATTTTGGAATTTTAAAAATTGGTCCGTTTTCGACTGTGTTGGGTGTCATTTTACGCGGAATTTCCTCAGGATCACGATTCCGTATTCGTTTTTGACGTATCTCTTCAAATAACCGAGAAAATGGCACATTTTGGAATTTTAAAAATCGGTCCGTTTTCGACCGTGTTGGGTGTCATTTTACGCGGATTTTCCTCAGGATCACGATATTCCGTATTCGTTTTTGACGTATCTCTTCAAATAAGCGAGAAAAATGCAAATTTTGGAATTTTCAAAATTGGTCCGTTTTCGACCGTGTGGGTGTCATTTTACGCGGAATTTCCTCAGGATCACGATTCCGTATTCGTTTTTGACGTATCTCTTCAAATAAGCGAGAAAAATGCAAATTTTGGAATTTTAAAAACTTGTCCGTTTTCGACCGTTTTGGGCGTCATTTCACGCGGAATTTCCTCAGGATCACGATTCCGTATTCGTTTTTGACGTATTTCTTCAAATAAGCGAGAAAATGCAAATTTTGGAATTTTAAAAATTGGTCCGTTTTCGACCGTGTTGGGTGTCATTTCACGCGGAATTTCTTCAGGATCACGATTCCGTATTCGTTTTTGACGTATCTCTTCAAATAACCGAGAAAATGGCACATTTTGGAATTTTAAAAATTGGTCCGTTTTCGACCGTTTTGGGTGTCATTTTGCGCGGAATTTCCTCAGGATCATGATTCCGTATTCGTTTTTGACGTATCTCTTCAAATAAGCGAGAAAATGGCAAAAATGGGAATTTTCAAATTTGGTCCGTTTTCGACCGTGTTGGGTGTCATTTTACGCGGATTTTCCTCAGGATCACAATTCCGTATTCATTTTTGACGTATCTCTTCAAATAACCGAGAAAATGGCACATTTTGGAATTTTAAAAATTGGTCCGTTTTCGACCGTGTTGGGTGTCATTTCACGCGGAATTTCTTCAGGATCACGATTCCGTATTCGTTTTTGACGTATTTCTTCAAATAAGCGAGAAAAATGCACATTTTGGAATTTTAAAAATTGGTCCGTTTTCGACCGTTTTGGGTGTCATTTCACGCGGATTTTCCTCAGGATCACGATTCCGTATTCGTTTTTGACGTATCTCTTCAAATAACCGAGAAAATGGCTCATTTTGGAATTTTAAAAATTGGTCCGTTTTCGACCGTTTTGGGTGTCATTTTGCGCGGATTTTCCTCAGGATCACGATTCCGTATTCGTTTTTGACGTATCTCTTCAAATAAGCGAGAAAAATGCACATTTTGGAATTTTAAAAATTGGTCCGTTTTCGACCGTTTTGGGTGTCATTTCACGCGGAATTTCCTCAGGATCACGATTCCGTATTCGTTTTTGACGTATCTCTTCAAATAAGCGAGAAAAATGCAAATTTTGGAATTTTAAAAATTTGTCCGTTTTCGACCGTGTTGCGTGTCATTTCACGCGGAATTTCCTCAGGATCACGATTCCGTATTCGTTTTTGACGTATCTCTTCAAATAAGCGAGAAAAATGCAAATTTTGGAATTTTCAAAATTGGTCCGTTTTCGACCGTTTTGGGTGTCATTTCACGCGGAATTTCTTCAGGATCACGATTCCGTATTCGTTTTTGACGTATCTCTTCAAATAAACGAGAAAATGGCAAAAATTGGAATTTTCAAAATTGGTCCGTTCTCGACCGTGTTGGGTGTCATTTTACGCGGAATTTCCTCAGAATCACGATTCCGTATTCGTTTTTGACATATCTCTTCAAATAACCGAGAAAATGGCACATTTTGGAATTTTAAAAATTGGTCCGTTTTCGACCGTTTTGGGTGTCATTTTGCGCGGATTTTCCTCAGGATCATGATTCCGTATTCGTTTTTGACGTATCTCTTCAAATAAGCGAGAAAATGCACATTTTGGAATTTTAAAAATTGGTCCGTTTTCGACCGTTTTGGGTGTCATTTCACACGGAATTTCCTCAGGATCATGATTCCGTATTCGTTTTTGACGTATCTCTTCAAATAAGCGAGAAAATGGCAAAAATTGGAATTTTCAAAATTGGTCCGTTTTCGACCGTGTTGGGTGTCATTTTACGCGGATTTTCCTCAGGATCACGATTCCGTATTCGTTTTTGACGTATCTCTTCAAATAACCGAGAAAATGGCACATTTTAGAATTTTAAAAATTGGTCGGTTTTCGACCGTTTTGGGTGTCATTTTGCGCGGATTTTCCTCAGGATCACGATTCCGTATTCGTTTTTGACGTATCTCTTCAAATAACCGAGAAAATGGCACATTTTGGAATTTTAAAAATTGGTCCGTTTTCGACCGTGTTGGGTGTCATTTTACGCGGATTTTCCTCAGGATCACAATTCCGTATTCGTTTTTGACGTATCTCTTCAAATAACCGAGAAAATGGCACATTTTGGAATTTTAAAAATTGGTCCGTTTTCGACCGTGTTGGGTGTCATTTCACGCGGAATTTCTTCAGGATCACGATTCCGTATTCGTTTTTGACGTATCTCTTCAAATAAACGAGAAAATGGCAAAAATTGGAATTTTCAAAATTGGTCCGTTCTCGACCGTGTTGGGTGTCATTTTACGCGGATTTTCCTCAGGATCACGATTCCGTATTCGTTTTTGACGTATCTCTTCAAATAAGCGAGAAAATGGCAAAAATGGGAATTTTCAAAATTGGTCCGTTCTCGACCGTGTTGGGTGTCATTTTACGCGGAATTTCCTCAGGATCACGATTCCGTATTCGTTTTTGATGTATCTCTTCAAATAAGCGAGAAAAATGCAAATTTTGGAATTTTAAAAATTGGTCCGTTTTCGACCGTGTTGGGTGTCATTTTACGCGGATTTTCCTCAGGATCACGATTCCGTATTCGTTTTTGACGTATCTCTTCAAATAAGCGAGAAAAATGCAAATTTTGGAATTTTCAAAATTGGTCCGTTTTCGACCGTGTTGGGTGTCATTTTACGCGGAATTTCCTCAGGATCACGATTCCGTATTCGTTTTTGACGTATCTCTTCAAATAAGCGAGAAAAATGCAAATTTTGGAATTTTAAAAATTTGTCCGTTTTCGACCGTTTTGGGTGTCATTTCACGCGGAATTTCCTCAGGATCATGATTCCGTATTCGTTTTTGACGTATCTCTTCAAATAAGCGAGAAAATGGCAAAAATTGGAATTTTCAAAATTGGTCCGTTTTCGACCGTGTCGGGTGTCATTTTACGCGGATTTTCCTCAGGATCACGATTCCGTATTCGTTTTTGACGTATCTCTTCAAATAACCGAGAAAATGGCACATTTTAGAATTTTAAAAATTGGTTGGTTTTCGACCGTTTTGGGTGTCATTTTGCGCGGATTTTTTTCAGGATCACGATTCCGTATTCGTTTTTGACGTATCTCTTCAAATAAGCGAGAAAAATGCAAATTTTGGAATTTTCAAAATTGGTCCGTTTTCGACCGTGTTTGGTGTCATTTTACGCGGAATTTCCTCAGGATCACGATTCCGTATTCGTTTTTGACGTATCTCTTCAAATAAGCGAGAAAATGGCAAAAATAGGAATTTTCAAAATTGGTCCGTTTTCGACCGTGTTGGGTGTCATTTTACGCGGATTTTCCTCAGGATCACGATTCCGTATTCGTTTTTGACGTATCTCTTCAAATAAGCGAGAAAAATGCACATTTTGGAATTTTAAAAATTGGTCCGTTTTCGACCGTTTTGGGTGTCATTTTGCGCGGAATTTCCTCAGGATCACGATTCCGTATTCGTTTTTGACGTATCTCTTCAAATAACCGAGAAAATGGCACATTTTGGAATTTTAAAAATCGGTCCGTTTTCGACCGTGTTGGGTGTCATTTTACGCGGATTTTCCTCAGGATCACGATTCCGTATTCGTTTTTGACGTATCTCTTCAAATAAGCGAGAAAAATGCAAATTTTGGAATTTTAAAAATTGGTCCGTTTTCGACCGTGTTGGGTGTCATTTCACGCGGAATTTCTTCAGGATCACGATTCCGTATTCGTTTTTGACGTATCTCTTCAAATAACCGAGAAAATGGCACATTTTGGAATTTTAAAAATTGGTCCGTTTTCGACCGTTTTGGGTGTCATTTTGCGCGGAATTTCCTCAGGATCATGATTCCGTATTCGTTTTTGACGGATCTCTTCAAATAAGCGAGAAAATGGCAAAAATGGGAATTTTCAAATTTGGTCCGTTTTCGACCGTGTTGGGTGTCATTTTACGCGGATTTTCCTCAGGATCACAATTCCGTATTCATTTTTGACGTATCTCTTCAAATAACCGAGAAAATGGCACATTTTGGAATTTTAAAAATTGGTCCGTTTTCGACCGTGTTGGATGTCATTTTACGCGGAATTTCCTCAGGATCACGATTCCGTATTCGTTTTTGACGTATCTCTTCAAATAAGCGAGAAAAATGCACATTTTGGAATTTTAAAAATTGGTCCGTTTTCGACCGTTTTGGGTGTCATTTCACGCGGATTTTCCTCAGGATCACGATTCCGTATTCGTTTTTGACGTATCTCTTCAAATAACCGAGAAAATGGCTCATTTTGGAATTTTAAAAATTGGTCCGTTTTCGACCGTTTTGGGTGTCATTTTGCGCGGATTTTCCTCAGGATCACGATTCCGTATTCGTTTTTGACGTATCTCTTCAAATAAGCGAGAAAAATGCACATTTTGGAATTTTAAAAATTGGTCCGTTTTCGACCGTTTTGGGTGTCATTTCACGCGGAATTTCCTCAGGATCACGATTCCGTATTCGTTTTTGACGTATCTCTTCAAATAAGCGAGAAAAATGCAAATTTTGGAATTTTAAAAATTTGTCCGTTTTCGACCGTGTTGCGTGTCATTTCACGCGGAATTTCCTCAGGATCACGATTCCGTATTCGTTTTTGACGTATCTCTTCAAATAAGCGAGAAAAATGCAAATTTTGGAATTTTCAAAATTGGTCCGTTTTCGACCGTTTTGGGTGTCATTTCACGCGGAATTTCTTCAGGATCACGATTCCGTATTCGTTTTTGACGTATCTCTTCAAATAAACGAGAAAATGGCAAAAATTGGAATTTTCAAAATTGGTCCGTTCTCGACCGTGTTGGGTGTCATTTTACGCGGAATTTCCTCAGAATCACGATTCCGTATTCGTTTTTGACATATCTCTTCAAATAACCGAGAAAATGGCACATTTTGGAATTTTAAAAATTGGTCCGTTTTCGACCGTTTTGGGTGTCATTTTGCGCGGATTTTCCTCAGGATCATGATTCCGTATTCGTTTTTGACGTATCTCTTCAAATAAGCGAGAAAATGCACATTTTGGAATTTTAAAAATTGGTCCGTTTTCGACCGTTTTGGGTGTCATTTCACACGGAATTTCCTCAGGATCATGATTCCGTATTCGTTTTTGACGTATCTCTTCAAATAAGCGAGAAAATGGCAAAAATTGGAATTTTCAAAATTGGTCCGTTTTCGACCGTGTTGGGTGTCATTTTACGCGGATTTTCCTCAGGATCACGATTCCGTATTCGTTTTTGACGTATCTCTTCAAATAACCGAGAAAATGGCACATTTTAGAATTTTAAAAATTGGTCGGTTTTCGACCGTTTTGGGTGTCATTTTGCGCGGATTTTCCTCAGGATCACGATTCCGTATTCGTTTTTGACGTATCTCTTCAAATAAGCGAGAAAATGGCAAAAATTGGAATTTTCAAAATTGGTCCGTTTTCGACCGTGTTGGGTGTCATTTTACGCGGAATTTCCTCAGGATCACGATTCCGTATTCGTTTTTGACGTATCTCTTCAAATAAGCGAGAAAAATGCACATTTTGGAATTTTAAAAATTGGTCCGTTTTCGACCGTTTTGGGTGTCATTTTGCGCGATTTTCCTCAGGATCACGATTCCGTATTCGTTTTTGACGTATCTCTTCAAATAAGCGAGAAAAATGCAAATTTTGGAATTTTCAAAATTGGTCCGTTTTCGACCGTGTTGGTTGTCATTTTACGCGGAATTTCCTCAGGATCACGATTCCGTATTCGTTTTTGACGTATCTCTTCAAATAACCGAGAAAATGGCTCATTTTGGAATTTTAAAAATTGGTCCGTTTTCGACCGTTTTGGGTGTCATTTCACACGGAATTTCCTCAGGATCATGATTCCGTATTCGTTTTTGACGTATCTCTTCAAATAAGCGAGAAAATGGCAAAAATTGGAATTTTCAAAATTGGTCCGTTTTCGACCGTGTTGGGTGTCATTTTACGCGGATTTTCCTCAGGATCACGATTCCGTATTCGTTTTTGACGTATCTCTTCAAATAAGCGAGAAAATGGCAAAAATGGGAATTTTCAAAATTGGTCCGTTCTCGACCGTGTTGGGTGTCATTTTACGCGGAATTTCCTCAGGATCACGATTCCGTATTCGTTTTTGACGTATCTCTTCAAATAAGCGAGAAAAATGCACATTTTGGAATTTTAAAAATTGGTCCGTTTTCGACCGTTTTGGGTGTCATTTTGCGCGGATTTTCCTCAGGATCACGATTCCGTATTCGTTTTTGACGTATCTCTTCAAATAAGCGAGAAAAAGGCAAAAATTGGAATTTTCAAAATTGGTCCGTTTTCGACCGTGTTGGGTGTCATTTTACGCGGAATTTCCTCAGGATCACGATTCCGTATTCGTTTTTGACGTATCTCTTCAAATAAGCGAGAAAAATGCAAATTTTGGAATTTTAAAAATTGGTCCGTTTTCGACCGTGTTGGGTGTCATTTTACGCGGATTTTCCTCAGGATCACCATTCCGTTTTCGTTTTTGACGTATCTCTTCAAATAACCGAGAAAATGGCACATTTTGGAATTTTAAAAATTGGTCCGTTTTCGACCGTGTTGGGTGTCATTTCACGCGGAATTTCTTCAGGATCACGATTCCGTATTCGTTTTTGACGTATCTCTTCAAATAACCGAGAAAATGGCAAAAATTGGAATTTTCAAAATTGGACCGTTTTCGACCGTGTTGGGTGTCATTTTACGCGGATTTTCCTCAGGATCACGATTCCGTATTCGTTTTTGACGTATCTCTTCAAATAAGCGAGAAAAATGCAAATTTTGGAATTTTAAAAATTTGTCCGTTTTCGACCGTGTTGGGTGTCATTTCACGCGGAATTTCCTCAGGATCACGATTCCGTATTCCTTTTTGACGTATCTCTTCAAATAAGCGAGAAAAATGCACATTTTGGAATTTTAAAAATTGGTCCGTTTTCGACCGTTTTGGGTGTCATTTTACGCGGAATTTCCTCAGAATCACGATTCCGTATTCGTTTTTGACATATCTCTTCAAATAACCGAGAAAATGGCACATTTTGGAATTTTAAAAATTGGTCCGTTTTCGACCGTTTTGGGTGTCATTTCACACGGAATTTCCTCAGGATCATGATTCCGTATTCGTTTTTGACGTATCTCTTCAAATAAGCGAGAAAATGGCAAAAATTGGAATTTTCAAAATTGGTCCGTTTTCGACCGTGTTGGGTGTCATTTTACGCGGATTTTCCTCAGGATCACGATTCCGTATTCGTTTTTGACGTATCTCTTCAAATAAGCGAGAAAAATGCAAATTTTGGAATTTTAAAAATTTGTCCGTTTTCGACCGTGTTGGGTGTCATTTCACGCGGAATTTCCTCAGGATCACGATTCCGTATTCCTTTTTGACGTATCTCTTCAAATAAGCGAGAAAATGCACATTTTGGAATTTTAAAAATTGGTCCGTTTTCGACCGTTTTGGGTGTCATTTCACACGGAATTTCCTCAGGATCATGATTCCGTATTCGTTTTTGACGTATCTCTTCAAATAAGCGAGAAAATGGCAAAAATTGGAATTTTCAAAATTGGTCCGTTTTCGACCGTGTTGGGTGTCATTTTACGCGGATTTTCCTCAGGATCACGATTCCGTATTCGTTTTTGACGTATCTCTTCAAATAACCGAGAAAATGGCACATTTTAGAATTTTAAAAATTGGTCGGTTTTCGACCGTTTTGGGTGTCATTTTGCGCGGATTTTCCTCAGGATCACGATTCCGTATTCGTTTTTGACGTATCTCTTCAAATAACCGAGAAAATGGCACATTTTGGAATTTTAAAAATTGGTCCGTTTTCGACCGTTTTGGGTGTCATTTTGCGCGGATTTTCCTCAGGATCACAATTCCGTATTCGTTTTTGACGTATCTCTTCAAATAACCGAGAAAATGGCACATTTTGGAATTTTAAAAATTGGTCCGTTTTCGACCGTGTTGGGTGTCATTTCCCGCGGAATTTCTTCAGGATCACGATTCCGTATTCGTTTTTGACGTATTTCTTCAAATAAGCGAGAAAAATGCACATTTTGGAATTTTAAAAATTGGTCCGTTTTCGACCGTGTTGGGTGTCATTTTACGCGGATTTTCCTCAGGATCACGATTCCGTATTCGTTTTTGACGTATCTCTTCAAATAAGCGAGAAAATGGCAAAAATTGGAATTTTCAAAATTAGTCCGTTTTCGACCGTGTTGGGTGTCATTTTACGCGGAATTTCCTCAGGATCTCAATTCCGTATTCGTTTTTGACGTATCTCTTCAAATAACCGAGAAAATGGCACATTTTGGAATTTTAAAAATTGGTCCGTTTTCGACCGTGTTGGGTGTCATTTTACGCGGATTTTCCTCAGGATCACGATTCCGTATTCGTTTTTGACGTATCTCTTCAAATAACCGAGAAAATGGCACATTTTGGAATTTTAAAAATTGGTCCGTTTTCGACCGTGTTGGGTGTCATTTTACGCGGAATTTCCTCAGAATCACGATTCCGTATTCGTTTTTGACGTATCTCTTCAAATAAGCGAGAAAAATGCAAATTTTGGAATTTTAAAAATTTGTCCGTTTTCGACCGTTTTGGGTGTCATTTCACGCGGAATTTCCTCAGGATCACGATTCCGTATTCGTTTTTGACGTATCTCTTCAAATAAGCGATAAAAATGCAAATTTTGGAATTTTCAAAATTGGTCCGTTTTCGACCGTGTTGGGTGTCATTTTACGCGTAATTTCCTCAGAATCACGATTCCGTATTCGTTTTTGACGTATCTCTTCAAATAACCGAGAAAATGGCACATTTTGGAATTTTAAAAATTGGTCCGTTTTCGACCGTGTTGGGTGTCATTTTACGCGGATTTTCCTCAGGATCACGATTCCGTATTCGTTTTTGACGTATCTCTTCAAATAACCGAGAAAATGGCACATTTTGGAATTTTAAAAATTGGTCCGTTTTCGACCGTGTTGGGTGTCATTTTACGCGTAATTTCCTCAGGATCACGATTCCGTATTCGTTTTTGACGTATTTCTTCAAATAAGCGAGAAAAATGCAAATTTTGGAATTTTAAAAATTTGTCCGTTTTCGACCGTTTTGGGTGTCATTTCATGCGGAATTTCCTCAGGATCATGATTCCGTATTCGTTTTTGACGTATCTCTTCAAATAAGCGAGAAAATGGCAAAAATGGGAATTTTCAAATTTGGTCCGTTTTCGACCGTGTTGGGTGTCATTTTGCGCGGATTTTCCTCAGGATCACAATTCCGTATTCGTTTTTGACGTATCTCTTCAAATAACCGAGAAAATGGCACATTTTGGAATTTTAAAAATTGGTCCGTTTTCGACCGTGTTGGGTGTCATTTCCCGCGGAATTTCTTCAGGATCACGATTCCGTATTCGTTTTTGACGTATTTCTTCAAATAAGCGAGAAAAATGCACATTTTGGAATTTTAAAAATTGGTCCGTTTTCGACCGTGTTGGGTGTCATTTTACGCGGATTTTCCTCAGGATCACGATTCCGTATTCGGTTTTGACGTATCTCTTCAAATAAGCGAGAAAAATGCACATTTTGGAATTTTAAAAATTGGTCCGTTTTCGACCGTGTTGGGTGTCATTTCACGCGGAATTTCTTCAGGATCACGATTCCGTATTCGTTTTTGACGTATCTCTTCAAATAAGCGAGAAAAATGCAAATTTTGGAATTTTAAAAATTTGTCCGTTTTCGACCGTGTTGGGTGTCATTTTGCGCGGATTTTCCTCAGGATCACGATTCCGTATTCGTTTTTGACGTATCTCTTCAAATAAGCGAGAAAAATGCACATTTTGGAATATTAAAAATTGGTCCGTTTTCGACCGTTTTGGGTGTCATTTTACGCGGAATTTCCTCAGAATCACGATTCCGTATTCGTTTTTGACTTATCTCTTCAAATAACCGAGAAAATGGCACATTTTGGAATTTTAAAAATTGGTCCGTTTTCGACCGTTTTGGGTGTCATTTTGCGCGGATTTTCCTCAGGATCACGATTCCGTATTCGTTTTTGACGTATCTCTTCAAATAAGCGAGAAAAATGCAAATTTTGGAATTTTCAAAATTGGTCCGTTTTCGACCGTGTTGGGTGTCATTTTACGCGGATTTTCCTCAGGATCACGATTCCGTATTCGTTTTTGACGTATCTCTTCAAATAACCGAGAAAATGGCACATTTTGGAATTTTAAAAATTGGTCCGTTTTCGACCGTGTTGGGTGTCATTTTACGCGGATTTTCCTCAGGATCACGATTCCGTATTCGTTTTTGACGTATCTCTTCAAATAACCGAGAAAATGGCACATTTTGGAATTTTAAAAATTGGTCCGTTTTCGACCGTGTTGGGTGTCATTTTACGCGGAATTTCCTCAGAATCACGATTCCGTATTCGTTTTTGACGTATCTCTTCAAATAAGCGAGAAAAATGCAAATTTTGGAATTTTAAAAATTTGTCCGTTTTCGACCGTTTTGGGTGTCATTTCACGCGGAATTTCCTCAGGATCACGATTCCGTATTCGTTTTTGACGTATCTCTTCAAATAAGCGAGAAAAATGCAAATTTTGGAATTTTCAAAATTGGTCCGTTTTCGACCGTGTTGGGTGTCATTTTACGCGGAATTTCCTCGGAATCACGATTCCGTATTCGTTTTTGACGTATCTCTTCAAATAACCGAGAAAATGGCAAATTTTGGAATTTTCAAAATTGGTCCGTTTTCGACCGTGTTGGGTGTCATTTTACGCGGAATTTCCTCAGGATCACGATTCCGTATTCGTTTTTGACGTATCTCTTCAAATAAGCGAGAAAATGGCAAAAATGGGAATTTTCAAAATTGGTCCGTTTTCGACCGTGTTGGGTGTCATTTTACGCGGATTTTCCTCAGGATCACGATTCGGTATTCGTTTTTGACGTATCTCTTCAAATAAGCGAGAAAATGGCAAAAATAGGAATTTTCAAAATTAGTCCGTTTTCGACCGTGTTGGGTGTCATTTCACGCGGAATTTCTTCAGGATCACGATTCCGTATTCGTTTTTGACGTATCTCTTCAAATAAACGAGAAAATGGCAAAAATTGGAATTTTAAAAATTGGTCCGTTTTCGACCGTGTTGGGTGTGATTTTACGCGGATTTTCCTCAGGATCACGATTCCGTATTCGTTTTTGACGTACCTCTTCAAATAAGCGAGAAAAATGCAAATTTTGGAATTTTCAAAATTGGTCCGTTTTCGACCGTGTTGGGTGTCATTTCACGCGGAATTTCTTCAGGATCACGATTCCGTATTCGTTTTTGACGTATCTCTTCAAATAAACGAGAAAATGGCAAAAATTGGAATTTTCAAAATTGGTCCGTTTTCGACCGTGTTGGATGTCATTTTACGCGGAATTTCCTCAGGATCACGATTCCGTATTCGTTTTTGACGTATCTCTTCAAATAAGCGAGAAAAATGCACATTTTGGAATTTTAAAAATTTGTCCGTTTTCGACCGTGTTGGGTGTCATTTTACGCGGAATTTCCTCAGGATCACGATTCCGTATTCGTTTTTGACGTATCTCTTCAAATAAGCGAGAAAATGGCAAAAATGGGAATTTTCAAAATTGGTCCGTTTTCGACCGTGTTGGGTGTCATTTCACGCGGAATTTCTTCAGGATCACGATTCCGTATTCGTTTTTGACGTATCTCTTCAAATAAACGAGAAAAATGCAAATTTTGGAATTTTCAAAATTGGTCCGTTTTCGACCGTTTTGGGTGTCATTTCACGCGGAATTTCCTCAGGATCACGATTCCGTATTCGTTTTTGACGTATCTCTTCAAATAACCGAGAAAATGGCACATTTTGGAATTTTAAAAATTGGTCCGTTTTCGACCGTGTTGGGTGTCATTTTACGCGGAATTTCCTCAGGATCACGATTCCGTATTCGTTTTTGACGTATCTCTTCAAATAACCGAGAAAATGGCACATTTTGGAATTTTCAAATTTGGTCCGTTTTCGACCGTGTTGGGTGTCATTTTGCGCGGATTTTCCTCAGGATCACGATTCCGTACTCGTTTTTGACGTATCTCTTCAAATAAGCGAGAAAAATGCAAATTTTGGAATTTTCAAAATTGGTCCGTTTTCGACCGTGTTGGGTGTCATTTTACGCGGAATTTCCTCAGGATCTCAATTCCGTATTCGTTTTTGACGTATCTCTTCAAATAACCGAGAAAATGGCACATTTTGGAATTTTAAAAATTGGTCCGTTTTCGACCGTGTTGGGTGTCATTTCACGCGGAATTTCTTCAGGATCACGATTCCGTATTCGTTTTTGACGTATCTCTTCAAATAAGCGAGAAAAATGCAAATTTTGGAATTTTAAAAATTTGTCCGTTTTCGACCGTTTTGGGTGTCATTTCACGCGGAATTTCCTCAGGATCACGATTCCGTATTCGTTTTTGACGTATCTCTTCAAATAAGCGAGAAAAATGCAAATTTTGGAATTTTCAAAATTTGTCCGTTTTCGACCGTGTTGGGTGTCATTTTACGCGGAATTTCCTCAGGATCACGATTCCGTATTCGTTTTTGACGTATCTCTTCAAATAAGCGAGAAAAATGCACATTTTGGAATTTTAAAAATTGGTCCGTTTTCGACCGTGTTGGGTGTCATTTTACGCGGAATTTCCTCAGGATCACGATTCCGTATTCGTTTTTGACGTATCTCTTCAAATAAGCGAGAAAAATGCAAATTTTGGAATTTTCAAAATTGGTCCGTTTTCGACCGTGTTGGGTGTCATTTTACGCGGATTTTCCTCAGGATCACGATTCCGTATTCGTTTTTGACGTATCTCTTCAAATAACCGAGAAAATGGCACATTTTGGAATTTTAAAAATTGGTCCGTTTTCGACCGTGTTGGGTGTCATTTCACGCGGAATTTCTTCAGGATCACGATTCCGTATTCGTTTTTGACGTATCTCTTCAAATAAGCGAGAAAAATGCAAATTTTGGAATTTTAAAAATTTGTCCGTTTTCGACCGTTTTGGGTGTCATTTCACGCGGAATTTCCTCAGGATCACGATTCCGTATTCGTTTTTGACGTATCTCTTCAAATAAGCGAGAAAAATGCAAATTTTGGAATTTTCAAAATTTGTCCGTTTTCGACCGTGTTGGGTGTCATTTTGCGCGGATTTTCCTCAGGATCACGATTCCGTACTCGTTTTTGACGTACCTCTTCAAATAAGCGAGAAAAATGCAAATTTTGGAATGTTCAAAATTGGTCCGTTTTCGACCGTGTTGGGTGTCATTTTGCGCGGATTTTCCTCAGGATCACGATTCCGTACTCGTTTTTGACGTATCTCTTCAAATAAGCGAGAAAAATGCAATTTTTGGAATTTTCAAAATTGGTCCGTTTTCGACCGTGTTGGGTGTCATTTTACGCGGAATTTCCTCAGGATCACGACTCCGTATTCGTTTTTGACGTATCTCTTCAAATAAGCGAGAAAAATGCACATTTTGGAATTTTAAAAATTGGTCCGTTTTCGACCGTGTTGGGTGTCATTTTACGCGGATTTTCCTCAGGATCACGATTCCGTATTCGTTTTTGACGTATCTCTTCAAATAAGCGAGAAAATGGCAAAAATAGGAATTTTCAAAATTAGTCCGTTTTCGACCGTGTTGGGTGTCATTTTACGCGGATTTTCCTCAGGATCACGATTCCGTATTCGTTTTTGACGCATCTCTTCAAATAACCGAGAAAAATGCAAATTTTGGAATTTTCAAAATTGGTCCGTTTTCGACCGTGTTGGGTGTCATTTTACGCGGATTTTCCTCAGGATCACGATTCCGTATTCGTTTTTGACGTATCTCTTCAAATAAGCGAGAAAAATGCAAATTTTGGAATTTTCAAAATTGGTCCGTTTTCGACCGTGTTGGGTGTCATTTTGCGCGGATTTTCCTCAGGATCACGATTCCGTACTCGTTTTTGACGTACCTCTTCAAATAAGCGAGAAAAATGCAAATTTTGGAATTTTCAAAATTGGTCCGTTTTCGACCGTGTTGGGTGTCATTTTGCGCGGATTTTCCTCAGGATCACGATTCCGTACTCGTTTTTGACGTATCTCTTCAAATAAGCGAGAAAAATGCAATTTTTGGAATTTTCAAAATTGGTCCGTTTTCGACCGTGTTGGGTGTCATTTCACGCGGAATTTCTTCAGGATCACGATTCCGTATTCGTTTTTGACGTATCTCTTCAAATAAACGAGAAAATGGCAAAAATTGGAATTTTCAAAATTGGTCCGTTTTCGACCGTGTTGGATGTCATTTTACGCGGAATTTCCTCAGGATCACGATTCCGTATTCGTTTTTGACGTATCTCTTCAAATAAGCGAGAAAAATGCACATTTTGGAATTTTAAAAATTTGTCCGTTTTCGACCGTGTTGGGTGTCATTTTACGCGGAATTTCCTCAGGATCACGATTCCGTATTCGTTTTTGACGTATCTCTTCAAATAAGCGAGAAAATGGCAAAAATGGGAATTTTCAAAATTGGTCCGTTTTCGACCGTGTTGGGTGTCATTTTACGCGGATTTTCCTCAGGATCACGATTCCGTATTCGTTTTTGACGTATCTCTTCAAATAAGCGAGAAAATGGCAAAAATAGGAATTTTCAAAATTAGTCCGTTTTCGACCGTGTTGGGTGTCATTTTACGCGGATTTTCCTCAGGATCACGATTCCGTATTCGTTTTTGACGTATCTCTTCAAATAAGCGAGAAAAATGCACATTTTGGAATTTTAAAAATTGGTCCGTTTTCGACCGTGTTGGGTGTCATTTTACGCGGATTTTCCTCAGGATCACGATTCCGTATTCGTTTTTGACGTATCTCTTCAAATAAGCGAGAAAATGGCAAAAATAAGAATTTTCAAAATTAGTCCGTTTTCGACCGTGTTGGGTGTCATTTTACGCGGATTTTCCTCAGGATCACGATTCCGTATTCGTTTTTGACGCATCTCTTCAAATAACCGAGAAAAATGCAAATTTTGGAATTTTCAAAATTGGTCCGTTTTCGACCGTGGTGGGTGTCATTTTGCGCGGATTTTCCTCAGGATCACGATTCCGTACTCGTTTTTGACGTACCTCTTCAAATAAGCGAGAAAAATGCAAATTTTGGAATTTTCAAAATTGGTCCGTTTTCGACCGTGTTGGGTGTCATTTTACGCGGAATTTCCTCAGAATCACGATTCCGTATTCGTTTTTGACGTATCTCTTCAAATAACCGAGAAAATGGCACATTTTGGAATTTTAAAAATTGGTCCGTTTTCGACCGTTTTGGGTGTCATTTTGCGCGGATTTTCCTCAGGATCACGATTCCGTATTCGTTTTTGACGTATCTCTTCAAATAAGCGAGAAAAATGCAAATTTTGGAATTTTCAAAATTGGTCCGTTTTCGACCGTGTTGGGTGTCATTTTACGCGGAATTTCCTCAGGATCACGATTCCGTATTCGTTTTTGACGTATCTCTTCAAATAAGCGAGAAAATGGCAAAAATGGGAATTTTCAAAATTGGTCCGTTTTCGACCGTGTTGGGTGTCATTTTACGCGGATTTTCCTCAGGATCACGATTCCGTATTCGTTTTTGACGTATCTCTTCAAATAAGCGAGAAAATGGCAAAAATTGGAATTTTCAAAATTAGTCCGTTTTCGACCGTGTTGGGTGTCATTTTACGCGGATTTTCCTCAGGATCTCAATTCCGTATTCGTTTTTGACGTATCTCTTCAAATAACCGAGAAAATGGCACATTTTGTAATTTTAAAAATTGGTCCGTTTTCGACCGTGTTGGGTGTCATTTTACGCGGATTTTCCTCAGGATCACGATTCCGTATTCGTTTTTGACGTATCTCTACAAATAACCGAGAAAATGGCACATTTTGGAATTTTAAAAATTGGTCCGTTTTCGACCGTGTTGGGTGTCATTTTACGCGGATTTTCCTCAGGATCACGATTCCGTATTCGTTTTTGACGTATCTCTTCAAACAAGCGAGAAAAATGCAAATTTTGGAATTTTCAAAATTGGTCCGTTTTCGACCGTGTTGGGTGTCATTTTACGCGGAATTTCCTCAGGATCTCAATTCCGTATTCGTTTTTGACGTATCTCTTCAAATAACCGAGAAAATGGCACATTTTGGAATTTTAAAAATTGGTCCGTTTTCGACCGTGTTGGGTGTCATTTTACGCGGATTTTCCTCAGGATCACGATTCCGTATTCGTTTTTGACGTATCTCTTCAAATAACCGAGAAAATGGCACATTTTGGAATTTTAAAAATTGGTCCGTTTTCGACCGTGTTGGGTGTCATTTTACGCGGAATTTCCTCAGAATCACGATTCCGTATTCGTTTTTGACGTATCTCTTCAAATAAGCGAGAAAAATGCAAATTTTGGAATTTTAAAAATTTGTCCGTTTTCGACCGTTTTGGGTGTCATTTCACGCGGAATTTCCTCAGGATCACGATTCCGTATTCGTTTTTGACGTATCTCTTCAAATAAGCGAGAAAAATGCAAATTTTGGAATTTTCAAAATTGGTCCGTTTTCGACCGTGTTGGGTGTCATTTTACGCGTAATTTCCTCAGAATCACGATTCCGTATTCGTTTTTGACGTATCTCTTCAAATAACCGAGAAAATGGCACATTTTGGAATTTTAAAAATTGGTCCGTTTTCGACCGTGTTGGGTGTCATTTTACGCGTAATTTCCTCAGGATCACGATTCCGTATTCGTTTTTGACGTATCTCTTCAAATAAGCGAGAAAAATGCAAATTTTGGAATTTTCAAAATTGGTCCGTTTTCGACCGTGTTGGGTGTCATTTCACGCGGAATTTCCTCAGGATCACGATTCCGTATTCGTTTTTGACGTATCTCTTCAAATAAGCGAGAAAAATGCAAATTTTGGAATTTTCAAAATTGGTCCGTTTTCGACCGTGTTGGGTGTCATTTTACGCGGAATTTCCTCAGCATCACGATTCCGTATTCGTTTTTGACGTATCTCTTCAAATAACCGAGAAAATGGCACATTTTGGAATTTTAAAAATTGGTCCGTTTTCGACCGTTTTGGGTGTCATTTTGCGCGGATTTTCCTCAGGATCACGATTCCGTATTCGTTTTTGACGTATCTCTTCAAATAAGCGAGAAAAATGCAAATTTTGGAATTTTCAAAATTGGTCCGTTTTCGACCGTGTTGGGTGTCATTTTACGCGGAATTTCCTCAGGATCTCAATTCCGTATTCGTTTTTGACGTATCTCTTCAAATAACCGAGAAAATGGCACATTTTGGAATTTTAAAAATTGGTCCGTTTTCGACCGTGTTGGGTGTCATTTTACGCGGATTTTCCTCAGGATCACGATTCCGCATTCGTTTTTGACGTATCTCTTCAAATAACCGAGAAAATGGCACATTTTGGAATTTTAAAAATTGGTCCGTTTTCGACCGTTTTGGGTGTCATTTCACGCGGAATTTCCTCAGGATCACGATTCCGTATTCGTTTTTGACGTATCTCTTCAAATAAGCGAGAAAAATGCAAATTTTGGAATTTTAAAAATTTGTCCGTTTTCGACCGTTTTGGGTGTCATTTCACGCGGAATTTGCTCAGGATCACGATTCCGTATTCGTTTTTGACGTATCTCTTCAAATAAGCGAGAAAAATGCAAATTTTGGAATTTTCAAAATTGGTCCGTTTTCGACCGTGTTGGGTGTCATTTTACGCGTAATTTCCTCAGAATCACGATTCCGTATTCGTTTTTGACGTATCTCTTCAAATAACCGAGAAAATGGCACATTTTGGAATTTTAAAAATTGGTCCGTTTTCGACCGTGTTGGGTGTCATTTTACGCGTAATTTCCTCAGGATCACGATTCCGTATTCGTTTTTGACGTATCTCTTCAAATAAGCGAGAAAAATGCAAAAATTGGAATTTTAAAAATTGGTCCGTTTTCGACCGTGTTGGGTGTGATTTTACGCGGATTTTCCTCAGGATCACGATTCCGTATTCGTTTTTGACGTATCTCTTCAAATAAGCGAGAAAATGGCAAAAATGGGAATTTTCAAAATTGGTCCGTTTTCGACCGTGTTGGGTGTCATTTTACGCGGATTTTCCTCAGGATCACGATTCCGTATTCGTTTTTGACGTATCTCTTCAAATAAGCGAGAAAATGGCAAAAATAGGAATTTTCAAAATTAGTCCGTTTTCGACCGTGTTGGGTGTCATTTTACGCGGATTTTCCTCAGGATCACGATTCCGTATTCGTTTTTGACGCATCTCTTCAAATAACCGAGAAAATGGCACATTTTGGAATTTTAAAAATTGGTCCGTTTTCGACCGTGTTGGGTGTCATTTTACGCGGAATTTCCTCAGGATCACGATTCCGTATTCGTTTTTGACGTATCTCTTCAAATAAGCGAGAAAAATGCAAATTTTGGAATTTTCAAAATTGGTCCGTTTTCGACCGTGTTGGGTGTCATTTTACGCGGATTTTCCTCAGGATCACGATTCCGTATTCGTTTTTGACGTATCTCTTCAAATAAGCGAGAAAATGGCAAAAATAGGAATTTTCAAAATTGGTCCGTTTTCGACCGTGTTGGGTGTCATTTTACGCGGATTTTCCTCAGGATCACGATTCCGTATTCGTTTTTGACGTATCTCTTCAAATAAGCGAGAAAAATGCAAATTTTGGAATTTTCAAAATTGGTCCGTTTTCGACCGTGTTGGGTGTCATTTTGCGCGGATTTTCCTCAGGATCACGATTCCGTACTCGTTTTTGACGTATCTCTTCAAATAAGCGAGAAAAATGCAATTTTTGGAATTTTCAAAATTGGTCCGTTTTCGACCGTGTTGGGTGTCATTTCACGCGGAATTTCTTCAGGATCACGACTCCGTATTCGTTTTTGACGTATCTCTTCAAATAAACGAGAAAATGGCAAAAATTGGAATTTTAAAAATTGGTCCGTTTTCGACCGTGTTGGGTGTGATTTTACGCGGATTTTCCTCAGGATCACGATTCCGTATTCGTTTTTGACGTACCTCTTCAAATAAGCGAGAAAAATGCAAATTTTGGAATTTTCAAAATTGGTCCGTTTTCGACCGTGTTGGGTGTCATTTCACGCGGAATTTCTTCAGGATCACGATTCCGTATTCGTTTTTGACGTATCTCTTCAAATAAACGAGAAAATGGCAAAAATTGGAATTTTCAAAATTGGTCCGTTTTCGACCGTGTTGGATGTCATTTTACGCGGAATTTCCTCAGGATCACGATTCCGTATTCGTTTTTGACGTATCTCTTCAAATAAGCGAGAAAAATGCACATTTTGGAATTTTAAAAATTTGTCCGTTTTCGACCGTGTTGGGTGTCATTTTACGCGGAATTTCCTCAGGATCACGATTCCGTATTCGTTTTTGACGTATCTCTTCAAATAAGCGAGAAAATGGCAAAAATGGGAATTTTCAAAATTGGTCCGTTTTCGACCGTGTTGGGTGTCATTTTACGCGGAATTTCCTCAGGATCACGATTCCGTATTCGTTTTTGACGTATCTCTTCAAATAACCGAGAAAATGGCACATTTTGGAATTTTAAAAATTGGTCCGTTTTCGACCGTGTTGGGTGTCATTTTACGCGGAATTTCCTCAGGATCACGATTCCGTATTCGTTTTTGACGTATCTCTTCAAATAAGCGAGAAAAATGCAAATTTTGGAATTTTCAAAATTGGTCCGTTTTCGACCGTTTTGGGTGTCATTTCACGCGGAATTTCCTCAGGATCACGATTCCGTATTCGTTTTTGACGTATCTCTTCAAATAAGCGAGAAAAATGCAAATTTTGGAATTTTAAAAATTTGTCCGTTTTCGACCGTTTTCGGTGTCATTTCACGCGGAATTTCCTCAGGATCACGATTCCGTATTCGTTTTTGACGTATCTCTTCAAATAAGCGAGAAAATGGCAAAAATTGGAATTTTCAAAATTAGTCCGTTTTCGACCGTGTTGGGTGTCATTTTACGCGGATTTTCCTCAGGATCACGATTCCGTATTCGTTTTTGACGTATCTCTTCAAATAAACGAGAAAATGGCACATTTTGGAATTTTAAAAATTGGTCCGTTTTCGACCGTGTTGGGTGTCATTTTACGCGGAATTTCCTCAGAATCACGATTCCGTATTCGTTTTTGACGTATCTCTTCAAATAACCGAGAAAATGGCACATTTTGGAATTTTAAAAATTGGTCCGTTTTCGACCGTTTTGGGTGTCATTTTGCGCGGATTTTCCTCAGGATCACGATTCCGTATTCGTTTTTGACGTATCTCTTCAAATAAGCGAGAAAAATGCAAATTTTGGAATTTTCAAAATTGGTCCGTTTTCGACCGTGTTGGGTGTCATTTTACGCGGAATTTCCTCAGGATCACGATTCCGTATTCGTTTTTGACGTATCTCTTCAAATAAGCGAGAAAATGGCAAAAATGGGAATTTTCAAAATTGGTCCGTTTTCGACCGTGTTGGGTGTCATTTTACGCGGATTTTCCTCAGGATCACGATTCCGTATTCGTTTTTGACGTATCTCTTCAAATAAGCGAGAAAATGGCAAAAATTGGAATTTTCAAAATTAGTCCGTTTTCGACCGTGTTGGGTGTCATTTTACGCGGATTTTCCTCAGGATCTCAATTCCGTATTCGTTTTTGACGTATCTCTTCAAATAACCGAGAAAATGGCACATTTTGTAATTTTAAAAATTGGTCCGTTTTCGACCGTGTTGGGTGTCATTTTACGCGGATTTTCCTCAGGATCACGATTCCGTATTCGTTTTTGACGTATCTCTTCAAACAAGCGAGAAAAATGCAAATTTTGGAATTTTCAAAATTGGTCCGTTTTCGACCGTGTTGGGTGTCATTTTACGCGGAATTTCCTCAGGATCTCAATTCCGTATTCGTTTTTGACGTATCTCTTCAAATAACCGAGAAAATGGCACATTTTGGAATTTTAAAAATTGGTCCGTTTTCGACCGTGTTGGGTGTCATTTTACGCGGATTTTCCTCAGGATCACGATTCCGTATTCGTTTTTGACGTATCTCTTCAAATAACCGAGAAAATGGCACATTTTGGAATTTTAAAAATTGGTCCGTTTTCGACCGTGTTGGGTGTCATTTTACGCGGAATTTCCTCAGGATCTCAATTCCGTATTCGTTTTTGACGTATCTCTTCAAATAACCGAGAAAATGGCACATTTTGGAATTTTAAAAATTGGTCCGTTTTCGACCGTGTTGGGTGTCATTTCACGCGGAATTTCTTCAGGATCACGATTCCGTATTCGTTTTTGACGTATCTCTTCAAATAAGCGAGAAAAATGCAAATTTTGGAATTTTCAAAATTGGTCCGTTTTCGACCGTGTTGGGTGTCATTTTACGCGTAATTTCCTCAGAATCACGATTCCGTATTCGTTTTTGACGTATCTCTTCAAATAACCGAGAAAATGGCACATTTTGGAATTTTAAAAATTGGTCCGTTTTCGACCGTGTTGGGTGTCATTTTACGCGTAATTTCCTCAGGATCACGATTCCGTATTCGTTTTTGACGTATCTCTTCAAATAAGCGAGAAAAATGCAAAAATTGGAATTTTAAAAATTGGTCCGTTTTCGACCGTGTTGGGTGTGATTTTACGCGGATTTTCCTCAGGATCACGATTCCGTATTCGTTTTTGACGTATCTCTTCAAATAAACGAGAAAATGGCAAAAATTGGAATTTTCAAAATTGGTCCGTTTTCGACCGTGTTGGATGTCATTTTACGCGGAATTTCCTCAGGATCACGATTCCGTATTCGTTTTTGACGTATCTCTTCAAATAACCGAGAAAATGGCACATTTTGGAATTTTAAAAATTGGTCCGTTTTCGACCGTGTTGGGTGTCATTTTACGCGGAATTTCCTCAGGATCACGATTCCGTATTCGTTTTTGACGTATCTCTTCAAATAAGCGAGAAAAATGCAAATTTTGGAATTTTCAAAATTGGTCCGTTTTCGACCGTTTTGGGTGTCATTTCACGCGGAATTTCCTCAGGATCACGATTCCGTATTCGTTTTTGACGTATCTCTTCAAATAAGCGAGAAAAATGCAAATTTTGGAATTTTAAAAATTTGTCCGTTTTCGACCGTTTTCGGTGTCATTTCACGCGGAATTTCCTCAGGATCACGATTCCGTATTCGTTTTTGACGTATCTCTTCAAATAAGCGAGAAAATGGCAAAAATTGGAATTTTCAAAATTAGTCCGTTTTCGACCGTGTTGGGTGTCATTTTACGCGGATTTTCCTCAGGATCACGATTCCGTATTCGTTTTTGACGTATCTCTTCAAATAAACGAGAAAATGGCACATTTTGGAATTTTAAAAATTGGTCCGTTTTCGACCGTGTTGGGTGTCATTTTACGCGGAATTTCCTCAGAATCACGATTCCGTATTCGTTTTTGACGTATCTCTTCAAATAACCGAGAAAATGGCACATTTTGGAATTTTAAAATTGGTCCGTTTTCGACCGTTTTGGGTGTCATTTTGCGCGGATTTTCCTCAGGATCACGATTCCGTATTCGTTTTTGACGTATCTCTTCAAATAAGCGAGAAAAATGCAAATTTTGGAATTTTCAAAATTGGTCCGTTTTCGACCGTGTTGGGTGTCATTTTACGCGGAATTTCCTCAGGATCACGATTCCGTATTCGTTTTTGACGTATCTCTTCAAATAAGCGAGAAAATGGCAAAAATGGGAATTTTCAAAATTGGTCCGTTTTCGACCGTGTTGGGTGTCATTTTACGCGGATTTTCCTCAGGATCACGATTCCGTATTCGTTTTTGACGTATCTCTTCAAATAAGCGAGAAAATGGCAAAAATTGGAATTTTCAAAATTAGTCCGTTTTCGACCGTGTTGGGTGTCATTTTACGCGGATTTTCCTCAGGATCTCAATTCCGTATTCGTTTTTGACGTATCTCTTCAAATAACCGAGAAAATGGCACATTTTGTAATTTTAAAAATTGGTCCGTTTTCGACCGTGTTGGGTGTCATTTTACGCGGATTTTCCTCAGGATCACGATTCCGTATTCGTTTTTGACGTATCTCTTCAAACAAGCGAGAAAAATGCAAATTTTGGAATTTTCAAAATTGGTCCGTTTTCGACCGTGTTGGGTGTCATTTTACGCGGAATTTCCTCAGGATCTCAATTCCGTATTCGTTTTTGACGTATCTCTTCAAATAACCGAGAAAATGGCACATTTTGGAATTTTAAAAATTGGTCCGTTTTCGACCGTGTTGGGTGTCATTTTACGCGGATTTTCCTCAGGAACACGATTCCGTATTCGTTTTTGACGTATCTCTTCAAATAACCGAGAAAATGGCACATTTTGGAATTTTAAAAATTGGTCCGTTTTCGACCGTTTTGGGTGTCATTTCACGCGGAATTTCCTCAGGATCACGATTCCGTATTCGTTTTTGACGTATCTCTTCAAATAAGCGAGAAAAATGCAAATTTTGGAATTTTAAAAATTTGTCCGTTTTCGACCGTTTTGGGTGTCATTTCACGCGGAATTTGCTCAGGATCACGATTCCGTATTCGTTTTTGACGTATCTCTTCAAATAAGCGAGAAAAATGCAAATTTTGGAATTTTCAAAATTGGTCCGTTTTCGACCGTGTTGGGTGTCATTTTACGCGTAATTTCCTCAGAATCACGATTCCGTATTCGTTTTTGACGTATCTCTTCAAATAACCGAGAAAATGGCACATTTTGGAATTTTAAAAATTGGTCCGTTTTCGACCGTGTTGGGTGTCATTTTACGCGTAATTTCCTCAGGATCACGATTCCGTATTCGTTTTTGACGTATCTCTTCAAATAAGCGAGAAAAATGCAAAAATTGGAATTTTAAAAATTGGTCCGTTTTCGACCGTGTTGGGTGTGATTTTACGCGGATTTTCCTCAGGATCACGATTCCGTATTCGTTTTTGACGTATCTCTTCAAATAAACGAGAAAATGGCAAAAATTGGAATTTTCAAAATTGGTCCGTTTTCGACCGTGTTGGATGTCATTTTACGCGGAATTTCCTCAGGATCACGATTCCGTATTCGTTTTTGACGTATCTCTTCAAATAAGCGAGAAAAATGCACATTTTCGAATTTTAAAAATTTGTCCGTTTTCGACCGTGTTGGGTGTCATTTTACGCGGAATTTCCTCAGGATCACGATTCCGTATTCGTTTTTGACGTATCTCTTCAAATAAGCGAGAAAATGGCAAAAATGGGAATTTTCAAAATTGGTCCGTTTTCGACCGTGTTGGGTGTCATTTTACGCGGATTTTCCTCAGGATCACGATTCCGTATTCGTTTTTGACGTATCTCTTCAAATAAGCGAGAAAATGGCAAAAATAGGAATTTTCAAAATTAGTCCGTTTTCGACCGTGTTGGGTGTCATTTTACGCGGATTTTCCTCAGGATCACGATTCCGTATTCGTTTTTGACGTATCTCTTCAAATAACCGAGAAAATGGCACATTTTGGAATTTTAAAAATTGGTCCGTTTTCGACCGTTTTGGGTGTCATTTCACGCGGAATTTCCTCAGGATCACGATTCCGTATTCGTTTTTGACGTATCTCTTCAAATAAGCGAGAAAAATGCAAATTTTGGAATTTTAAAAATTTGTCCGTTTTCGACCGTTTTGGGTGTCATTTCACGCGGAATTTGCTCAGGATCACGATTCCGTATTCGTTTTTGACGTATCTCTTCAAATAACCGAGAAAATGGCACATTTTGGAATTTTAAAAATTGGTCCGTTTTCGACCGTGTTGGGTGTCATTTTACGCGTAATTTCCTCAGGATCACGATTCCGTATTCGTTTTTGACGTATCTCTTCAAATAAGCGAGAAAAATGCAAAAATTGGAATTTTAAAAATTGGTCCGTTTTCGACCGTGTTGGGTGTGATTTTACGCGGATTTTCCTCAGGATCACGATTCCGTATTCGTTTTTGACGTATCTCTTCAAATAAACGAGAAAATGGCAAAAATTGGAATTTTCAAAATTGGTCCGTTTTCGACCGTGTTGGATGTCATTTTACGCGGAATTTCCTCAGGATCACGATTCCGTATTCGTTTTTGACGTATCTCTTCAAATAAGCGAGAAAAATGCACATTTTCGAATTTTAAAAATTTGTCCGTTTTCGACCGTGTTGGGTGTCATTTTACGCGGAATTTCCTCAGGATCACGATTCCGTATTCGTTTTTGACGTATCTCTTCAAATAAGCGAGAAAATGGCAAAAATGGGAATTTTCAAAATTGGTCCGTTTTCGACCGTGTTGGGTGTCATTTTACGCGGATTTTCCTCAGGATCACGATTCCGTATTCGTTTTTGACGTATCTCTTCAAATAAGCGAGAAAATGGCAAAAATAGGAATTTTCAAAATTAGTCCGTTTTCGACCGTGTTGGGTGTCATTTTACGCGGATTTTCCTCAGGATCACGATTCCGTATTCGTTTTTGACGTATCTCTTCAAATAACCGAGAAAATGGCACATTTTGGAATTTTAAAAATTGGTCCGTTTTCGACCGTTTTGGGTGTCATTTCACGCGGAATTTCCTCAGGATCACGATTCCGTATTCGTTTTTGACGTATCTCTTCAAATAAGCGAGAAAAATGCAAATTTTGGAATTTTAAAAATTTGTCCGTTTTCGACCGTTTTGGGTGTCATTTCACGCGGAATTTGCTCAGGATCACGATTCCGTATTCGTTTTTGACGTATCTCTTCAAATAAGCGAGAAAAATGCAAATTTTGGAATTTTCAAAATTGGTCCGTTTTCGACCGTGTTGGGTGTCATTTTACGCGTAATTTCCTCAGAATCACGATTCCGTATTCGTTTTTGACGTATCTCTTCAAATAACCGAGAAAATGGCACATTTTGGAATTTTAAAAATTGGTCCGTTTTCGACCGTGTTGGGTGTCATTTTACGCGTAATTTCCTCAGGATCACGATTCCGTATTCGTTTTTGACGTATCTCTTCAAATAAGCGAGAAAAATGCAAAAATTGGAATTTTAAAAATTGGTCCGTTTTCGACCGTGTTGGGTGTGATTTTACGCGGATTTTCCTCAGGATCACGATTCCGTATTCGTTTTTGACGTATCTCTTCAAATAAGCGAGAAAATGGCAAAAATAGGAATTTTCAAAATTAGTCCGTTTTCGACCGTGTTGGGTGTCATTTTACGCGGATTTTCCTCAGGATCACGATTCCGTATTCGTTTTTGACGCATCTCTTCAAATAACCGAGAAAATGGCACATTTTGGAATTTTAAAAATTGGTCCGTTTTCGACCGTGTTGGGTGTCATTTTACGCGGAATTTCCTCAGGATCACGATTCCGTATTCGTTTTTGACGTATCTCTTCAAATAAGCGAGAAAAATGCAAATTTTGGAATTTTCAAAATTGGTCCGTTTTCGACCGTGTTGGGTGTCATTTTACGCGGATTTTCCTCAGGATCACGATTCCGTATTCGTTTTTGACGTATCTCTTCAAATAAGCGAGAAAAATGCAAATTTTGGAATTTTCAAAATTGGTCCGTTTTCGACCGTGTTGGGTGTCATTTCACGCGGAATTTCTTCAGGATCACGATTCCGTATTCGTTTTTGACGTATCTCTTCAAATAAACGAGAAAAATGCAAATTTTGGAATTTTCAAAATTGGTCCGTTTTCGACCGTTTTGGGTGTCATTTCACGCGGAATTTCCTCAGGATCACGATTCCGTATTCGTTTTTGACGTATCTCTTCAAATAACCGAGAAAATGGCACATTTTGGAATTTTAAAAATTGGTCCGTTTTCGACCGTGTTGGGTGTCATTTTACGCGGAATTTCCTCAGGATCACGATTCCGTATTCGTTTTTGACGTATCTCTTCAAATAACCGAGAAAATGGCACATTTTGGAATTTTCAAATTTGGTCCGTTTTCGACCGTGTTGGGTGTCATTTTGCGCGGATTTTCCTCAGGATCACGATTCCGTACTCGTTTTTGACGTATCTCTTCAAATAAGCGAGAAAAATGCAAATTTTGGAATTTTCAAAATTGGTCCGTTTTCGACCGTGTTGGGTGTCATTTTACGCGGAATTTCCTCAGGATCTCAATTCCGTATTCGTTTTTGACGTATCTCTTCAAATAACCGAGAAAATGGCACATTTTGGAATTTTAAAAATTGGTCCGTTTTCGACCGTGTTGGGTGTCATTTCACGCGGAATTTCTTCAGGATCACGATTCCGTATTCGTTTTTGACGTATCTCTTCAAATAAGCGAGAAAAATGCAAATTTTGGAATTTTAAAAATTTGTCCGTTTTCGACCGTTTTGGGTGTCATTTCACGCGGAATTTCCTCAGGATCACGATTCCGTATTCGTTTTTGACGTATCTCTTCAAATAAGCGAGAAAAATGCAAATTTTGGAATTTTCAAAATTTGTCCGTTTTCGACCGTGTTGGGTGTCATTTTGCGCGGATTTTCCTCAGGATCACGATTCCGTACTCGTTTTTGACGTACCTCTTCAAATAAGCGAGAAAAATGCAAATTTTGGAATGTTCAAAATTGGTCCGTTTTCGACCGTGTTGGGTGTCATTTTGCGCGGATTTTCCTCAGGATCACGATTCCGTACTCGTTTTTGACGTATCTCTTCAAATAAGCGAGAAAAATGCAATTTTTGGAATTTTCAAAATTGGTCCGTTTTCGACCGTGTTGGGTGTCATTTTACGCGGAATTTCCTCAGGATCACGATTCCGTATTCGTTTTTGACGTATCTCTTCAAATAAGCGAGAAAAATGCAATTTTTGGAATTTTCAAAATTGGTCCGTTTTCGACCGTGTTGGGTGTCATTTTACGCGGATTTTCCTCAGGATCACGATTCCGTATTCGTTTTTGACGTATCTCTTCAAATAAGCGAGAAAATGGCAAAAATAGGAATTTTCAAAATTAGTCCGTTTTCGACCGTGTTGGGTGTCATTTTACGCGGATTTTCCTCAGGATCACGATTCCGTATTCGTTTTTGACGCATCTCTTCAAATAACCGAGAAAAATGCAAATTTTGGAATTTTCAAAATTGGTCCGTTTTCGACCGTGTTGGGTGTCATTTTACGCGGATTTTCCTCAGGATCACGATTCCGTATTCGTTTTTGACGTATCTCTTCAAATAAGCGAGAAAAATGCAAATTTTGGAATTTTCAAAATTGGTCCGTTTTCGACCGTGTTGGGTGTCATTTTGCGCGGATTTTCCTCAGGATCACGATTCCGTACTCGTTTTTGACGTATCTCTTCAAATAAGCGAGAAAAATGCAATTTTTGGAATTTTCAAAATTGGTCCGTTTTCGACCGTGTTGGGTGTCATTTCACGCGGAATTTCTTCAGGATCACGACTCCGTATTCGTTTTTGACGTATCTCTTCAAATAAACGAGAAAATGGCAAAAATTGGAATTTTAAAAATTGGTTCGTTTTCGACCGTGTTGGGTGTGATTTTACGCGGATTTTCCTCAGGATCACGATTCCGTATTCGTTTTTGACGTACCTCTTCAAATAAGCGAGAAAAATGCAAATTTTGGAATTTTCAAAATTGGTCCGTTTTCGACCGTGTTGGGTGTCATTTCACGCGGAATTTCTTCAGGATCACGATTCCGTATTCGTTTTTGACGTATCTCTTCAAATAAACGAGAAAATGGCAAAAATTGGAATTTTCAAAATTGGTCCGTTTTCGACCGTGTTGGATGTCATTTTACGCGGAATTTCCTCAGGATCACGATTCCGTATTCGTTTTTGACGTATCTCTTCAAATAAGCGAGAAAAATGCACATTTTGGAATTTTAAAAATTTGTCCGTTTTCGACCGTGTTGGGTGTCATTTTACGCGGAATTTCCTCAGGATCACGATTCCGTATTCGTTTTTGACGTATCTCTTCAAATAAGCGAGAAAATGGCAAAAATGGGAATTTTCAAAATTGGTCCGTTTTCGACCGTGTTGGGTGTCATTTTACGCGGATTTTCCTCAGGATCACGATTCCGTATTCGTTTTTGACGTATCTCTTCAAATAAGCGAGAAAATGGCAAAAATAGGAATTTTCAAAATTAGTCCGTTTTCGACCGTGTTGGGTGTCATTTTACGCGGATTTTCCTCAGGATCACGATTCCGTATTCGTTTTTGACGCATCTCTTCAAATAACCGAGAAAATGGCACATTTTGGAATTTTTAAAAATTGGTCCGTTTTCGACCGTGTTGGGTGTCATTTTACGCGGAATTTCCTCAGGATCACGATTCCGTATTCGTTTTTGACGTATCTCTTCAAATAAGCGAGAAAAATGCAAATTTTGGAATTTTCAAAATTGGTCCGTTTTCGACCGTGTTGGGTGTCATTTCACGCGGAATTTCTTCAGGATCACGATTCCGTATTCGTTTTTGACGTATCTCTTCAAATAAACGAGAAAAATGCAAATTTTGGAATTTTCAAAATTGGTCCGTTTTCGACCGTTTTGGGTGTCATTTCACGCGGAATTTCCTCAGGATCACGATTCCGTATTCGTTTTTGACGTATCTCTTCAAATAACCGAGAAAATGGCACATTTTGGAATTTTAAAAATTGGTCCGTTTTCGACCGTGTTGGGTGTCATTTCACGCGGAATTTCTTCAGGATCACGATTCCGTATTCGTTTTTGACGTATCTCTTCAAATAAGCGAGAAAAATGCAAATTTTGGAATTTTAAAAATTTGTCCGTTTTCGACCGTTTTGGGTGTCATTTCACGCGGAATTTCCTCAGGATCACGATTCCGTATTCGTTTTTGGCGTATCTCTTCAAATAAGCGAGAAAAATGCAAATTTTGGAATTTTCAAAATTTGTCCGTTTTCGACCGTGTTGGGTGTCATTTTGCGCGGATTTTCCTCAGGATCACGATTCCGTACTCGTTTTTGACGTACCTCTTCAAATAAGCGAGAAAAATGCAAATTTTGGAATTTTCAAAATTGGTCCGTTTTCGACCGTGTTGGGTGTCATTTTGCGCGGATTTTCCTCAGGATCACGATTCCGTACTCGTTTTTGACGTATCTCTTCAAATAAGCGAGAAAAATGCAATTTTTGGAATTTTCAAAATTGGTCCGTTTTCGACCGTGTTGGGTGTCATTTTACGCGGAATTTCCTCAGGATCACGATTCCGTATTCGTTTTTGACGTATCTCTTCAAATAAGCGAGAAAAATGCACATTTTGGAATTTTAAAAATTGGTCCGTTTTCGACCGTGTTGGGTGTCATTTTACGCGGATTTTCCTCAGGATCACGATTCCGTATTCGTTTTTGACGTATCTCTTCAAATAACCGAGAAAATGGCACATTTTGGAATTTTAAAAATTGGTCCGTTTTCGACCGTGTTGGGTGTCATTTTACGCGGAATTTCCTCAGGATCACGATTCCGTATTCGTTTTTGACGTATCTCTTCAAATAACCGAGAAAATGGCACATTTTGGAATTTTAAAAATTGGACCGTTTTCGACCGTGTTGGGTGTCATTTTACGCGGAATTTCCTCAGGATCACGATTCCGTATTCGTTTTTGACGTATCTCTTCAAATAAGCGAGAAAAATGCAAATTTTGGAATTTTCAAAATTTGTCCGTTTTCGACCGTTTTGGGTGTCATTTCACGCGGAATTTCCTCAGGATCACGATTCCGTATTCGTTTTGGCGTATCTCTTCAAATAAGCGAGAAAAATGCAAATTTTGGAATTTTCAAAATTTGTCCGTTTTCGACCGTGTTGGGTGTCATTTTGCGCGGATTTTCCTCAGGATCACGATTCCGTACTCGTTTTTGACGTACCTCTTCAAATAAGCGAGAAAAATGCAAATTTTGGAATTTTCAAAATTGGTCCGTTTTCGACCGTGTTGGGTGTCATTTTGCGCGGATTTTCCTCAGGATCACGATTCCGTACTCGTTTTTGACGTATCTCTTCAAATAAGCGAGAAAAATGCAATTTTTGGAATTTTCAAAATTGGTCCGTTTTCGACCGTGTTGGGTGTCATTTTTACGCGGAATTTCCTCAGGATCACGATTCCGTATTCGTTTTTTGACGTATCTCTTCAAATAAGCGAGAAAAATGCACATTTTGGAATTTTAAAAATTTGTCCGTTTTCGACCGTGTTGGGTGTCATTTTACGCGGAATTTCCTCAGGATCACGATTCCGTATTCGTTTTTGACGTATCTCTTCAAATAAGCGAGAAAATGGCAAAAATGGGAATTTTCAAAATTGGTCCGTTTTCGACCGTGTTGGGTGTCATTTTACGCGGAATTTCCTCAGGATCACGATTCCGTATTCGTTTTTGACGTATCTCTTCAAATAACCGAGAAAATGGCACATTTTGGAATTTTAAAAATTGGTCCGTTTTCGACCGTGTTGGGTGTCATTTTACGCGGAATTTCCTCAGGATCACGATTCCGTATTCGTTTTTGACGTATCTCTTCAAATAAGCGAGAAAAATGCAAATTTTGGAATTTTCAAAATTGGTCCGTTTGACCGTTTTGGGTGTCATTTCACGCGGAATTTCCTCAGGATCACGATTCCGTATTCGTTTTTGACGTATCTCTTCAAATAAGCGAGAAAAATGCAAATTTTGGAATTTTAAAAATTTGTCCGTTTTCGACCGTTTTCGGTGTCATTTCACGCGGAATTTCCTCAGGATCACGATTCCGTATTCGTTTTTGACGTATCTCTTCAAATAAGCGAGAAAATGGCAAAAATTGGAATTTTCAAAATTAGTCCGTTTTCGACCGTGTTGGGTGTCATTTTACGCGGATTTTCCTCAGGATCACGATTCCGTATTCGTTTTTGACGTATCTCTTCAAATAAACGAGAAAATGGCACATTTTGGAATTTTAAAAATTGGTCCGTTTTCGACCGTGTTGGGTGTCATTTTACGCGGAATTTCCTCAGAATCACGATTCCGTATTCGTTTTTGACGTATCTCTTCAAATAACCGAGAAAATGGCACATTTTGGAATTTTAAAAATTGGTCCGTTTTCGACCGTTTTGGGTGTCATTTTGCGCGGATTTTCCTCAGGATCACGATTCCGTATTCGTTTTTGACGTATCTCTTCAAATAAGCGAGAAAAATGCAAATTTTGGAATTTTCAAAATTGGTCCGTTTTCGACCGTGTTGGGTGTCATTTTACGCGGAATTTCCTCAGGATCACGATTCCGTATTCGTTTTTGACGTATCTCTTCAAATAAGCGAGAAAATGGCAAAAATGGGAATTTTCAAAATTGGTCCGTTTTCGACCGTGTTGGGTGTCATTTTACGCGGATTTTCCTCAGGATCACGATTCCGTATTCGTTTTTGACGTATCTCTTCAAATAAGCGAGAAAATGGCAAAAATTGGAATTTTCAAAATTAGTCCGTTTTCGACCGTGTTGGGTGTCATTTTACGCGGATTTTCCTCAGGATCTCAATTCCGTATTCGTTTTTGACGTATCTCTTCAAATAACCGAGAAAATGGCACATTTTGTAATTTTAAAAATTGGTCCGTTTTCGACCGTGTTGGGTGTCATTTTACGCGGATTTTCCTCAGGATCACGATTCCGTATTCGTTTTTGACGTATCTCTTCAAACAAGCGAGAAAAATGCAAATTTTGGAATTTTCAAAATTGGTCCGTTTTCGACCGTGTTGGGTGTCATTTTACGCGGAATTTCCTCAGGATCTCAATTCCGTATTCGTTTTTGACGTATCTCTTCAAATAACCGAGAAAATGGCACATTTTGGAATTTTAAAAATTGGTCCGTTTTCGACCGTGTTGGGTGTCATTTTACGCGGATTTTCCTCAGGATCACGATTCCGTATTCGTTTTTGACGTATCTCTTCAAATAACCGAGAAAATGGCACATTTTGGAATTTTAAAAATTGGTCCGTTTTCGACCGTGTTGGGTGTCATTTTACGCGGATTTTCCTCAGGATCACGATTCCGTATTCGTTTTTGACGTATCTCTTCAAATAAGCGAGAAAAATGCAAATTTTGGAATTTTAAAAATTTGTCCGTTTTCGACCGTTTTGGGTGTCATTTCACGCGGAATTTGCTCAGGATCACGATTCCGTATTCGTTTTTGACGTATCTCTTCAAATAAGCGAGAAAAATGCAAATTTTGGAATTTTCAAAATTGGTCCGTTTTCGACCGTGTTGGGTGTCATTTTACGCGTAATTTCCTCAGAATCACGATTCCGTATTCGTTTTTGACGTATCTCTTCAAATAACCGAGAAAATGGCACATTTTGGAATTTTAAAAATTGGTCCGTTTTCGACCGTGTTGGGTGTCATTTTACGCGTAATTTCCTCAGGATCACGATTCCGTATTCGTTTTTGACGTATCTCTTCAAATAAGCGAGAAAAATGCAAAAATTGGAATTTTAAAAATTGGTCCGTTTTCGACCGTGTTGGGTGTGATTTTACGCGGATTTTCCTCAGGATCACGATTCCGTATTCGTTTTTGACGTATCTCTTCAAATAAACGAGAAAATGGCAAAAATTGGAATTTTCAAAATTGGTCCGTTTTCGACCGTGTTGGATGTCATTTTACGCGGAATTTCCTCAGGATCACGATTCCGTATTCGTTTTTGACGTATCTCTTCAAATAACCGAGAAAATGGCACATTTTGGAATTTTAAAAATTGGTCCGTTTTCGACCGTGTTGGGTGTCATTTTACGCGGAATTTCCTCAGGATCACGATTCCGTATTCGTTTTTGACGTATCTCTTCAAATAAGCGAGAAAATGGCAAAAATGGGAATTTTCAAAATTGGTCCGTTTTCGACCGTGTTGGGTGTCATTTTACGCGGATTTTCCTCAGGATCACGATTCCGTATTCGTTTTTGACGTATCTCTTCAAATAACCGAGAAAATGGCACATTTTGGAATTTTAAAAATTGGTCCGTTTTCGACCGTTTTGGGTGTCATTTCACGCGGAATTTCCTCAGGATCACGATTCCGTATTCGTTTTTGACGTATCTCTTCAAATAAGCGAGAAAAATGCAAATTTTGGAATTTTAAAAATTTGTCCGTTTTCGACCGTTTTGGGTGTCATTTCACGCGGAATTTGCTCAGGATCACGATTCCGTATTCGTTTTTGACGTATCTCTTCAAATAAGCGAGAAAAATGCAAATTTTGGAATTTTCAAAATTGGTCCGTTTTCGACCGTGTTGGGTGTCATTTTACGCGTAATTTCCTCAGAATCACGATTCCGTATTCGTTTTTGACGTATCTCTTCAAATAACCGAGAAAATGGCACATTTTGGAATTTTAAAAATTGGTCCGTTTTCGACCGTGTTGGGTGTCATTTTACGCGTAATTTCCTCAGGATCACGATTCCGTATTCGTTTTTGACGTATCTCTTCAAATAAGCGAGAAAAATGCAAAAATTGGAATTTTAAAAATTGGTCCGTTTTCGACCGTGTTGGGTGTGATTTTACGCGGATTTTCCTCAGGATCACGATTCCGTATTCGTTTTTGACGTATCTCTTCAAATAAACGAGAAAATGGCAAAAATTGGAATTTTCAAAATTGGTCCGTTTTCGACCGTGTTGGATGTCATTTTACGCGGAATTTCCTCAGGATCACGATTCCGTATTCGTTTTTGACGTATCTCTTCAAATAAGCGAGAAAAATGCACATTTTCGAATTTTAAAAATTTGTCCGTTTTCGACCGTGTTGGGTGTCATTTTACGCGGAATTTCCTCAGGATCACGATTCCGTATTCGTTTTTGACGTATCTCTTCAAATAAGCGAGAAAATGGCAAAAATGGGAATTTTCAAAATTGGTCCGTTTTCGACCGTGTTGGGTGTCATTTTACGCGGATTTTCCTCAGGATCACGATTCCGTATTCGTTTTTGACGTATCTCTTCAAATAAGCGAGAAAATGGCAAAAATAGGAATTTTCAAAATTAGTCCGTTTTCGACCGTGTTGGGTGTCATTTTACGCGGATTTTCCTCAGGATCACGATTCCGTATTCGTTTTTGACGTATCTCTTCAAATAACCGAGAAAATGGCACATTTTGGAATTTTAAAAATTGGTCCGTTTTCGACCGTTTTGGGTGTCATTTCACGCGGAATTTCCTCAGGATCACGATTCCGTATTCGTTTTTGACGTATCTCTTCAAATAAGCGAGAAAAATGCAAATTTTGGAATTTTAAAAATTTGTCCGTTTTCGACCGTTTTGGGTGTCATTTCACGCGGAATTTGCTCAGGATCACGATTCCGTATTCGTTTTTGACGTATCTCTTCAAATAAGCGAGAAAAATGCAAATTTTGGAATTTTCAAAATTGGTCCGTTTTCGACCGTGTTGGGTGTCATTTTACGCGTAATTTCCTCAGAATCACGATTCCGTATTCGTTTTTGACGTATCTCTTCAAATAACCGAGAAAATGGCACATTTTGGAATTTTAAAAATTGGTCCGTTTTCGACCGTGTTGGGTGTCATTTTACGCGTAATTTCCTCAGGATCACGATTCCGTATTCGTTTTTGACGTATCTCTTCAAATAAGCGAGAAAAATGCAAAAATTGGAATTTTAAAAATTGGTCCGTTTTCGACCGTGTTGGGTGTGATTTTACGCGGATTTTCCTCAGGATCACGATTCCGTATTCGTTTTTGACGTATCTCTTCAAATAAGCGAGAAAATGGCAAAAATAGGAATTTTCAAAATTAGTCCGTTTTCGACCGTGTTGGGTGTCATTTTACGCGGATTTTCCTCAGGATCACGATTCCGTATTCGTTTTTGACGCATCTCTTCAAATAACCGAGAAAATGGCACATTTTGGAATTTTAAAAATTGGTCCGTTTTCGACCGTGTTGGGTGTCATTTTACGCGGAATTTCCTCAGGATCACGATTCCGTATTCGTTTTTGACGTATCTCTTCAAATAAGCGAGAAAAATGCAAATTTTGGAATTTTCAAAATTGGTCCGTTTTCGACCGTTTTGGGTGTCATTTCACGCGGAATTTCCTCAGGATCACGATTCCGTATTCGTTTTTGACGTATCTCTTCAAATAAGCGAGAAAAATGCAAATTTTGGAATTTTAAAAATTTGTCCGTTTTCGACCGTTTTCGGTGTCATTTCACGCGGAATTTCCTCAGGATCACGATTCCGTATTCGTTTTTGACGTATCTCTTCAAATAAGCGAGAAAATGGCAAAAATTGGAATTTTCAAAATTAGTCCGTTTTCGACCGTGTTGGGTGTCATTTTACGCGGATTTTCCTCAGGATCACGATTCCGTATTCGTTTTTGACGTATCTCTTCAAATAAACGAGAAAATGGCACATTTTGGAATTTTAAAAATTGGTCCGTTTTCGACCGTGTTGGGTGTCATTTTACGCGGAATTTCCTCAGAATCACGATTCCGTATTCGTTTTTGACGTATCTCTTCAAATAACCGAGAAAATGGCACATTTTGGAATTTTAAAAATTGGTCCGTTTTCGACCGTTTTGGGTGTCATTTTGCGCGGATTTTCCTCAGGATCACGATTCCGTATTCGTTTTTGACGTATCTCTTCAAATAAGCGAGAAAAATGCAAATTTTGGAATTTTCAAAATTGGTCCGTTTTCGACCGTGTTGGGTGTCATTTTACGCGGAATTTCCTCAGGATCACGATTCCGTATTCGTTTTTGACGTATCTCTTCAAATAAGCGAGAAAATGGCAAAAATGGGAATTTTCAAAATTGGTCCGTTTTCGACCGTGTTGGGTGTCATTTTACGCGGAATTTCCTCAGGATCACGATTCCGTATTCGTTTTTGACGTATCTCTTCAAATAAGCGAGAAAAATGCAAATTTTGGAATTTTCAAAATTGGTCCGTTTTCGACCGTTTTGGGTGTCATTTCACGCGGAATTTCCTCAGGATCACGATTCCGTATTCGTTTTTGACGTATCTCTTCAAATAAGCGAGAAAAATGCAAATTTTGGAATTTTAAAAATTTGTCCGTTTTCGACCGTTTTCGGTGTCATTTCACGCGGAATTTCCTCAGGATCACGATTCCGTATTCGTTTTTGACGTATCTCTTCAAATAAGCGAGAAAATGGCAAAAATTGGAATTTTCAAAATTAGTCCGTTTTCGACCGTGTTGGGTGTCATTTTACGCGGATTTTCCTCAGGATCACGATTCCGTATTCGTTTTTGACGTATCTCTTCAAATAAACGAGAAAATGGCACATTTTGGAATTTTAAAAATTGGTCCGTTTTCGACCGTGTTGGGTGTCATTTTACGCGGAATTTCCTCAGAATCACGATTCCGTATTCGTTTTTGACGTATCTCTTCAAATAACCGAGAAAATGGCACATTTTGGAATTTTAAAAATTGGTCCGTTTTCGACCGTTTTGGGTGTCATTTTGCGCGGATTTTCCTCAGGATCACGATTCCGTATTCGTTTTTGACGTATCTCTTCAAATAAGCGAGAAAAATGCAAATTTTGGAATTTTCAAAATTGGTCCGTTTTCGACCGTGTTGGGTGTCATTTTACGCGGAATTTCCTCAGGATCACGATTCCGTATTCGTTTTTGACGTATCTCTTCAAATAAGCGAGAAAATGGCAAAAATGGGAATTTTCAAAATTGGTCCGTTTTCGACCGTGTTGGGTGTCATTTTACGCGGATTTTCCTCAGGATCACGATTCCGTATTCGTTTTTGACGTATCTCTTCAAATAAGCGAGAAAATGGCAAAAATTGGAATTTTCAAAATTAGTCCGTTTTCGACCGTGTTGGGTGTCATTTTACGCGGATTTTCCTCAGGATCTCAATTCCGTATTCGTTTTTGACGTATCTCTTCAAATAACCGAGAAAATGGCACATTTTGTAATTTTAAAAATTGGTCCGTTTTCGACCGTGTTGGGTGTCATTTTACGCGGATTTTCCTCAGGATCACGATTCCGTATTCGTTTTTGACGTATCTCTTCAAACAAGCGAGAAAAATGCAAATTTTGGAATTTTCAAAATTGGTCCGTTTTCGACCGTGTTGGGTGTCATTTTACGCGGAATTTCCTCAGGATCTCAATTCCGTATTCGTTTTTGACGTATCTCTTCAAATAACCGAGAAAATGGCACATTTTGGAATTTTAAAAATTGGTCCGTTTTCGACCGTGTTGGGTGTCATTTCACGCGGAATTTCTTCAGGATCACGATTCCGTATTCGTTTTTGACGTATCTCTTCAAATAAACGAGAAAATGGCAAAAATTGGAATTTTCAAAATTGGTCCGTTTTCGACCGTGTTGGATGTCATTTTACGCGGAATTTCCTCAGGATCACGATTCCGTATTCGTTTTTGACGTATCTCTTCAAATAAGCGAGAAAAAATGCACATTTTGGAATTTTAAAAATTTGTCCGTTTTCGACCGTGTTGGGTGTCATTTTACGCGGAATTTCCTCAGGATCACGATTCCGTATTCGTTTTTGACGTATCTCTTCAAATAAGCGAGAAAATGGCAAAAATGGGAATTTTCAAAATTGGTCCGTTTTCGACCGTGTTGGGTGTCATTTTACGCGGATTTTCCTCAGGATCACGATTCCGTATTCGTTTTTGACGTATCTCTTCAAATAAGCGAGAAAATGGCAAAAATAGGAATTTTCAAAATTAGTCCGTTTTCGACCGTGTTGGGTGTCATTTTACGCGGATTTTCCTCAGGATCACGATTCCGTATTCGTTTTTGACGCATCTCTTCAAATAACCGAGAAAATGGCACATTTTGGAATTTTAAAAATTGGTCCGTTTTCGACCGTGTTGGGTGTCATTTTACGCGGAATTTCCTCAGGATCACGATTCCGTATTCGTTTTTGACGTATCTCTTCAAATAAGCGAGAAAAATGCAAATTTTGGAATTTTCAAAATTGGTCCGTTTTCGACCGTGTTGGGTGTCATTTCACGCGGAATTTCTTCAGGATCACGATTCCGTATTCGTTTTTGACGTATCTCTTCAAATAAACGAGAAAAATGCAAATTTTGGAATTTTCAAAATTGGTCCGTTTTCGACCGTTTTGGGTGTCATTTCACGCGGAATTTCCTCAGGATCACGATTCCGTATTCGTTTTTGACGTATCTCTTCAAATAACCGAGAAAATGGCACATTTTGGAATTTTAAAAATTGGTCCGTTTTCGACCGTGTTGGGTGTCATTTCACGCGGAATTTCTTCAGGATCACGATTCCGTATTCGTTTTTGACGTATCTCTTCAAATAAGCGAGAAAAATGCAAATTTTGGAATTTTAAAAATTTGTCCGTTTTCGACCGTTTTGGGTGTCATTTCACGCGGAATTTCCTCAGGATCACGATTCCGTATTCGTTTTTGGCGTATCTCTTCAAATAAGCGAGAAAAATGCAAATTTTGGAATTTTCAAAATTTGTCCGTTTTCGACCGTGTTGGGTGTCATTTTGCGCGGATTTTCCTCAGGATCACGATTCCGTACTCGTTTTTGACGTACCTCTTCAAATAAGCGAGAAAAATGCAAATTTTGGAATTTTCAAAATTGGTCCGTTTTCGACCGTGTTGGGTGTCATTTTGCGCGGATTTTCCTCAGGATCACGATTCCGTACTCGTTTTTGACGTATCTCTTCAAATAAGCGAGAAAAATGCAATTTTTGGAATTTTCAAAATTGGTCCGTTTTCGACCGTGTTGGGTGTCATTTTACGCGGAATTTCCTCAGGATCACGATTCCGTATTCGTTTTTGACGTATCTCTTCAAATAAGCGAGAAAAATGCACATTTTGGAATTTTAAAAATTGGTCCGTTTTCGACCGTGTTGGGTGTCATTTTACGCGGATTTTCCTCAGGATCACGATTCCGTATTCGTTTTTGACGTATCTCTTCAAATAACCGAGAAAATGGCACATTTTGGAATTTTAAAAATTGGTCCGTTTTCGACCGTGTTGGGTGTCATTTTACGCGGAATTTCCTCAGGATCACGATTCCGTATTCGTTTTTGACGTATCTCTTCAAATAACCGAGAAAATGGCACATTTTGGAATTTTAAAAATTGGACCGTTTTCGACCGTGTTGGGTGTCATTTTACGCGGAATTTCCTCAGGATCACGATTCCGTATTCGTTTTTGACGTATCTCTTCAAATAAGCGAGAAAAATGCAAATTTTGGAATTTTCAAAATTTGTCCGTTTTCGACCGTTTTGGGTGTCATTTCACGCGGAATTTCCTCAGGATCACGATTCCGTATTCGTTTTTGGCGTATCTCTTCAAATAAGCGAGAAAAATGCAAATTTTGGAATTTTCAAAATTTGTCCGTTTTCGACCGTGTTGGGTGTCATTTTGCGCGGATTTTCCTCAGGATCACGATTCCGTACTCGTTTTTGACGTACCTCTTCAAATAAGCGAGAAAAATGCAAATTTTGGAATTTTCAAAATTGGTCCGTTTTCGACCGTGTTGGGTGTCATTTTGCGCGGATTTTCCTCAGGATCACGATTCCGTACTCGTTTTTGACGTATCTCTTCAAATAAGCGAGAAAAATGCAATTTTTGGAATTTTCAAAATTGGTCCGTTTTCGACCGTGTTGGGTGTCATTTTACGCGGAATTTCCTCAGGATCACGATTCCGTATTCGTTTTTGACGTATCTCTTCAAATAAGCGAGAAAAATGCACATTTTGGAATTTTAAAAATTTGTCCGTTTTCGACCGTGTTGGGTGTCATTTTACGCGGAATTTCCTCAGGATCACGATTCCGTATTCGTTTTTGACGTATCTCTTCAAATAAGCGAGAAAATGGCAAAAATGGGAATTTTCAAAATTGGTCCGTTTTCGACCGTGTTGGGTGTCATTTTACGCGGAATTTCCTCAGGATCACGATTCCGTATTCGTTTTTGACGTATCTCTTCAAATAACCGAGAAAATGGCACATTTTGGAATTTTAAAAATTGGTCCGTTTTCGACCGTGTTGGGTGTCATTTTACGCGGAATTTCCTCAGGATCACGATTCCGTATTCGTTTTTGACGTATCTCTTCAAATAAGCGAGAAAAATGCAAATTTTGGAATTTTCAAAATTGGTCCGTTTTCGACCGTTTTGGGTGTCATTTCACGCGGAATTTCCTCAGGATCACGATTCCGTATTCGTTTTTGACGTATCTCTTCAAATAAGCGAGAAAAATGCAAATTTTGGAATTTTAAAAATTTGTCCGTTTTCGACCGTTTTCGGTGTCATTTCACGCGGAATTTCCTCAGGATCACGATTCCGTATTCGTTTTTGACGTATCTCTTCAAATAAGCGAGAAAATGGCAAAAATTGGAATTTTCAAAATTAGTCCGTTTTCGACCGTGTTGGGTGTCATTTTACGCGGATTTTCCTCAGGATCACGATTCCGTATTCGTTTTTGACGTATCTCTTCAAATAAACGAGAAAATGGCACATTTTGGAATTTTAAAAATTGGTCCGTTTTCGACCGTGTTGGGTGTCATTTTACGCGGAATTTCCTCAGAATCACGATTCCGTATTCGTTTTTGACGTATCTCTTCAAATAACCGAGAAAATGGCACATTTTGGAATTTTAAAAATTGGTCCGTTTTCGACCGTTTTGGGTGTCATTTTGCGCGGATTTTCCTCAGGATCACGATTCCGTATTCGTTTTTGACGTATCTCTTCAAATAAGCGAGAAAAATGCAAATTTTGGAATTTTCAAAATTGGTCCGTTTTCGACCGTGTTGGGTGTCATTTTACGCGGAATTTCCCTCAGGATCACGATTCCGTATTCGTTTTTGACGTATC
>NW_026973287.1:0-42932 GCF_036711695.1 Zophobas morio | reverse complement strand
AAAAGGAGACGTTTAGGTCAATTTTATGCATTCTGGCGTTCGTAGATACAAGAAATCTGTTAAAATTCTTCAGAAACGTCACTTTTGAAGTGTTTTCTTGTACTTTTAAGCCACTCAGATACCCAACGGGCTCGGAAAGTGCAACGAAACCATCAAATTTTAGCTAGAAACTGTATTTTTGTCGATTTTTATTGAATTTGAACTATATTTCAACGTTTTTTGATGGTTCTGAGCCACCAAACACACTTAAAGCATGCAGAATCGACTCAGAATAGGAAAAGGAGACGTTTAGGTCAATTTTATGCATTCTGGCGTTCGTAGATACAAGAAAACTGTTAAAATTCTTCAGAAACGTCACTTTTGAAGTGTTTTCTTGTACTTTTAAGCCACTCAGATACCCTACGGGCTCGGAAAGTGCAACGAAACCATCAAATTTTAGCTAGAAACTGTATTTTTGTCGATTTTTATTGAATTTGAACTATATTTCAACGTTTTTTGATGGTTCTGAGCCACCAAACACACTTAAAGCATGCAGAATCGACTCAGAATAGGAAAAGGAGACGTTTAGGTCAATTTTATGCATTCTGGCGTTCGTAGATACAAGAAAACTGTTAAAATTCTTCAGAAACGTCACTTTTGAAGTGTTTTCTTGTACTTTTAAGCCACTCAGATACCCTACGGGCTCGGAAAGTGCAACGAAACCATCAAATTTTAGCTAGAAACTGTATTTTTGTCGATTTTTATTGAATTTGAACTATATTTCAACGTTTTTTGATGGTTCTGAGCCACCAAACACACTTAAAGCATGCAGAATCGACTCAGAATAGGAAAAGGAGACGTTTAGGTCAATTTTATGCATTCTGGCGTTCGTAGATACAAGAAAACTGTTAAAATTCTTCAGAAACGTCACTTTTGAAGTGTTTTCTTGTACTTTTAAGCCACTCAGATACCCTACGGGCTCGGAAAGTGCAACGAAACCATCAAATTTTAGCTAGAAACTGTATTTTTGTCGATTTTTATTGAATTTGAACTATATTTCAACGTTTTTTGATGGTTCTGAGCCACCAAACACACTTAAAGCATGCAGAATCGACTCAGAATAGGAAAAGGAGACGTTTAGGTCAATTTTATGCATTCTGGCGTTCGTAGATACAAGAAAACTGTTAAAATTCTTCAGAAACGTCACTTTTGAAATGTTTTCTTGTACTTTTAAGCCACTCAGATACCCTACGGGCTCGGAAAGTGCAACGAAACCATCAAATTTTAGCTAGAAACTGTATTTTTGTCGATTTTTATTGAATTTGAACTATATTTCAACGTTTTTTGATGGTTCTGAGCCACCAAACACACTTAAAGCATGCAGAATCGACTCAGAATAGGAAAAGGAGACGTTTAGGTCAATTTTATGCATTCTGGCGTTCGTAGATACAAGAAAACTGTTAAAATTCTTCAGAAACGTCACTTTTGAAATGTTTTCTTGTACTTTTAAGCCACTCAGATAGCCTACGGGCTCGGAAAGTGCAACGAAACCATCAAATTTTAGCTAGAAACTGTATTTTTGTCGATTTTTATTGAATTTGAACTATATTTCAACGTTTTTTGATGGTTCTGAGCCACCAAACACACTTAAAGCATGCAGAATCGACTCAGAATAGGAAAAGGAGACGTTTAGGTCAATTTTATGCATTCTGGCGTTCGTAGATACAAGAAAACTGTTAAAATTCTTCAGAAACGTCACTTTTGAAGTGTTTTCTTGTACTTTTAAGCCACTCAGATACCCTACGGGCTCGGAAAGTGCAACGAAACCATCAAATTTTAGCTAGAAACTGTATTTTTGTCGATTTTATTGAATTTGAACTATATTTCAACGTTTTTTGATGGTTCTGAGCCACCAAACACACTTAAAGCATGCAGAATCGACTCAGAATAGGAAAAGGAGACGTTTAGGTCAATTTTATGCATTCTGGCGTTCGTAGATACAAGAAAACTGTTAAAATTCTTCAGAAACGTCACTTTTGAAGTGTTTTCTTGTACTTTTAAGCCACTCAGATACCCTACGGGCTCGGAAAGTGCAACGAAACCATCAAATTTTAGCTAGAAACTGTATTTTTGTCGATTTTTATTGAATTTGAACTATATTTCAACGTTTTTTGATGGTTCTGAGCCACCAAACACACTTAAAGCATGCAGAATCGACTCAGAATAGGAAAAGGAGACGTTTAGGTCAATTTTATGCATTCTGGCGTTCGTAGATACAAGAAAACTGTTAAAATTCTTCAGAAACGTCACTTTTGAAGTGTTTTCTTGTACTTTTAAGCCACTCAGATACCCTACGGGCTCGGAAAGTGCAACGAAACCATCAAATTTTAGCTAGAAACTGTATTTTTGTCGATTTTTATTGAATTTGAACTATATTTCAACGTTTTTTGATGGTTCTGAGCCACCAAACACACTTAAAGCATGCAGAATCGACTCAGAATAGGAAAAGGAGACGTTTAGGTCAATTTTATGCATTCTGGCGTTCGTAGATACAAGAAAACTGTTAAAATTCTTCGGAAACGTCACTTTTAAAGTGTTTTCTTGTACTTTTAAGCCACTCAGATACCCTACGGGCTCGGAAAGTGCAACGAAACCATCAAATTTTAGCTAGAAACTGTATTTTTGTCGATTTTTATTGAATTTGAACTATATTTCAACGTTTTTTGATGGTTCTGAGCCACCAAACACACTTAAAACATGCAGAATCGACTCAGAATAGGAAAAGGAGACGTTTAGGTCAATTTTATGCATTCTGGCGTTCGTAGATACAAGAAAACTGTTAAAATTCTTCAGAAACGTCACTTTTGAAGTGTTTTCTTGTACTTTTAAGCCACTCAGATACCCTACGGGCTCGGAAAGTGCAACGAAACCATCAAATTTTAGCTAGAAACTGTATTTTTGTCGATTTTTATTGAATTTGAACTATATTTCAACGTTTTTTGATGGTTCTGAGCCACCAAACACACTTAAAGCATGCAGAATCGACTCAGAATAGGAAAAGGAGACGTTTAGGTCAATTTTATGCATTCTGGCGTTCGTAGATACAAGAAAACTGTTAAAATTCTTCAGAAACGTCACTTTTGAAGTGTTTTCTTGTACTTTTAAGCCACTCAGATACCCTACGGCTCGGAAAGTGCAACGAAACCATCAAATTTTAGCTAGAAACTGTATTTTTGTCGATTTTATTGAATTTGAACTATATTTCAACGTTTTTTGATGGTTCTGAGCCACCAAACACACTTAAAGCATGCAGAATCGACTCAGAATAGGAAAAGGAGACGTTTAGGTCAATTTTATGCATTCTGGCGTTCGTAGATACAAGAAAACTGTTAAAATTCTTCAGAAACGTCACTTTTGAAGTGTTTTCTTGTACTTTTAAGCCACTCAGATACCCTACGGGCTCGGAAAGTGCAACGAAACCATCAAATTTTAGCTAGAAACTGTATTTTTGTCGATTTTTATTGAATTTGAACTATATTTCAACGTTTTTTGATGGTTCTGAGCCACCAAACACACTTAAAGCATGCAGAATCGACTCAGAATAGGAAAAGGAGACGTTTAGGTCAATTTTATGCATTCTGGCGTTCGTAGATACAAGAAAACTGTTAAAATTCTTCAGAAACGTCACTTTTGAAGTGTTTTCTTGTACTTTTAAGCCACTCAGATACCCTACGGGCTCGGAAAGTGCAACGAAACCATCAAATTTTAGCTAGAAACTGTATTTTTGTCGATTTTTATTGAATTTGAACTATATTTCAACGTTTTTTGATGGTTCTGAGCCACCAAACACACTTAAAGCATGCAGAATCGACTCAGAATAGGAAAAGGAGACGTTTAGGTCAATTTTATGCATTCTGGCGTTCGTAGATACAAGAAAACTGTTAAAATTCTTCAGAAACGTCACTTTTGAAGTGTTTTCTTGTACTTTTAAGCCACTCAGATACCCTACGGGCTCGGAAAGTGCAACGAAACCATCAAATTTTAGCTAGAAACTGTATTTTTGTCGATTTTTATTGAATTTGAACTATATTTCAACGTTTTTTGATGGTTCTGAGCCACCAAACACACTTAAAGCATGCAGAATCGACTCAGAATAGGAAAAGGAGACGTTTAGGTCAATTTTATGCATTCTGGCGTTCGTAGATACAAGAAAACTGTTAAAATTCTTCAGAAACGTCACTTTTGAAGTGTTTTCTTGTACTTTTAAGCCACTCAGATACCCTACGGGCTCGGAAAGTGCAACGAAACCATCAAATTTTAGCTAGAAACTGTATTTTTGTCGATTTTTATTGAATTTGAACTATATTTCAACGTTTTTTGATGGTTCTGAGCCACCAAACACACTTAAAGCATGCAGAATCGACTCAGAATAGGAAAAGGAGACGTTTAGGTCAATTTTATGCATTCTGGCGTTCGTAGATACAAGAAAACTGTTAAAATTCTTCAGAAACGTCACTTTTGAAGTGTTTTCTTGTACTTTTAAGCCACTCAGATACCCTACGGGCTCGGAAAGTGCAACGAAACCATCAAATTTTAGCTAGAAACTGTATTTTTGTCGATTTTTATTGAAGTTGAACTATATTTCAACGTTTTTTGATGGTTCTGAGCCTCCAAACACACTTAAAGCATGCAGAATCGACTCAGAATAGGAAAAGGAGACGTTTAGGTCAATTTTATGCATTCTGGCGTTCGTAGATACAAGAAAACTGTTAAAATTCTTCAGAAACGTCACTTTTGAAGTGTTTTCTTGTACTTTTAAGCCACTCAGATACCCTACGGGCTCGGAAAGTGCAACGAAACCATCAAATTTTAGCTAGAAACTGTATTTTTGTCGATTTTTATTGAATTTGAACTATATTTCAACGTTTTTTGATGGTTCTGAGCCACCAAACACACTTAAAGCATGCAGAATCGACTCAGAATAGGAAAAGGAGACGTTTAGGTCAATTTTATGCATTCTGGCGTTCGTAGATACAAGAAAACTGTTAAAATTCTTCAGAAACGTCACTTTTGAAGTGTTTTCTTGTACTTTTAAGCCACTCAGATACCCTACGGGCTCGGAAAGTGCAACGAAACCATCAAATTTTAGCTAGAAACTGTATTTTTGTCGATTTTTATTGAATTTGAACTATATTTCAACGTTTTTTGATGGTTCTGAGCCACCAAACACACTTAAAGCATGCAGAATCGACTCAGAATAGGAAAAGGAGACGTTTAGGTCAATTTTATGCATTCTGGCGTTCGTAGATACAAGAAAACTGTTAAAATTCTTCAGAAACGTCACTTTTGAAGTGTTTTCTTGTACTTTTAAGCCACTCAGATACCCTACGGGCTCGGAAAGTGCAACGAGACCATCAAATTTTAGCTAGAAACTGTATTTTTGTCGATTTTTATTGAATTTGAACTATATTTCAACGTTTTTTGATGGTTCTGAGCCACCAAACACACTTAAAGCATGCAGAATCGACTCAGAATAGGAAAAGGAGACGTTTAGGTCAATTTTATGCATTCTGGCGTTCGTAGATACAAGAAAACTGTTAAAATTCTTCAGAAACGTCACTTTTGAAGTGTTTTCTTGTACTTTTAAGCCACTCAGATACCCTACGGGCTCGGAAAGTGCAACGAAACCATCAAATTTTAGCTAGAAACTGTATTTTTGTCGATTTTTATTGAATTTGAACTATATTTCAACGTTTTTTGATGGTTCTGAGCCACCAAACACACTTAAAGCATGCAGAATCGACTCAGAATAGGAAAAGGAGACGTTTAGGTCAATTTTATGCATTCTGGCGTTCGTAGATACAAGAAAACTGTTAAAATTCTTCAGAAACGTCACTTTTGAAGTGTTTTCTTGTACTTTTAAGCCACTCAGATACCCTACGGGCTCGGAAAGTGCAACGAAACCATCAAATTTTAGCTAGAAACTGTATTTTTGTCGATTTTTATTGAATTTGAACTATATTTCAACGTTTTTTGATGGTTCTGAGCCACCAAACACACTTAAAGCATGCAGAATCGACTCAGAATAGGAAAAGGAGACGTTTAGGTCAATTTTATGCATTCTGGCGTTCGTAGATACAAGAAAACTGTTAAAATTCTTCAGAAACGTCACTTTTGAAGTGTTTTCTTGTACTTTTAAGCCACTCAGATACCCTACGGGCTCGGAAAGTGCAACGAAACCATCAAATTTTAGCTAGAAACTGTATTTTTGTCGATTTTTATTGAAGTTGAACTATATTTCAACGTTTTTTGATGGTTCTGAGCCTCCAAACACACTTAAAGCATGCAGAATCGACTCAGAATAGGAAAAGGAGACGTTTAGGTCAATTTTATGCATTCTGGCGTTCGTAGATACAAGAAAACTGTTAAAATTCTTCAGAAACGTCACTTTTGAAGTGTTTTCTTGTACTTTTAAGCCACTCAGATACCCTACGGGCTCGGAAAGTGCAACGAAACCATCAAATTTTAGCTAGAAACTGTATTTTTGTCGATTTTTATTGAATTTGAACTATATTTCAACGTTTTTTGATGGTTCTGAGCCACCAAACACACTTAAAGCATGCAGAATCGACTCAGAATAGGAAAAGGAGACGTTTAGGTCAATTTTATGCATTCTGGCGTTCGTAGATACAAGAAAACTGTTAAAATTCTTCAGAAACGTCACTTTTGAAGTGTTTTCTTGTACTTTTAAGCCACTCAGATACCCTACGGGCTCGGAAAGTGCAACGAAACCATCAAATTTTAGCTAGAAACTGTATTTTTGTCGATTTTTATTGAATTTGAACTATATTTCAACGTTTTTTGATGGTTCTGAGCCACCAAACACACTTAAAGCATGCAGAATCGACTCAGAATAGGAAAAGGAGACGTTTAGGTCAATTTTATGCATTCTGGCGTTCGTAGATACAAGAAAACTGTTAAAATTCTTCAGAAACGTCACTTTTGAAGTGTTTTCTTGTACTTTTAAGCCACTCAGATACCCTACGGGCTCGGAAAGTGCAACGAAACCATCAAATTTTAGCTAGAAACTGTATTTTTGTCGATTTTTATTGAATTTGAACTATATTTCAACGTTTTTTGATGGTTCTGAGCCACCAAACACACTTAAAGCATGCAGAATCGACTCAGAATAGGAAAAGGAGACGTTTAGGTCAATTTTATGCATTCTGGCGTTCGTAGATACAAGAAAACTGTTAAAATTCTTCAGAAACGTCACTTTTGAAGTGTTTTCTTGTACTTTTAAGCCACTCAGATACCCTACGGGCTCGGAAAGTGCAACGAAACCATCAAATTTTAGCTAGAAACTGTATTTTTGTCGATTTTTATTGAATTTGAACTATATTTCAACGTTTTTTGATGGTTCTGAGCCACCAAACACACTTAAAGCATGCAGAATCGACTCAGAATAGGAAAAGGAGACGTTTAGGTCAATTTTATGCATTCTGGCGTTCGTAGATACAAGAAAACTGTTAAAATTCTTCAGAAACGTCACTTTTGAAGTGTTTTCTTGTACTTTTAAGCCACTCAGATACCCTACGGGCTCGGAAAGTGCAACGAAACCATAAAATTTTAGCTAGAAACTGTATTTTTGTCGATTTTTATTGAATTTGAACTATATTTCAACGTTTTTTGATGGTTCTGAGCCACCAAACACACTTAAAGCATGCAGAATCGACTCAGAATAGGAAAAGGAGACGTTTAGGTCAATTTTATGCATTCTGGCGTTCGTAGATACAAGAAAACTGTTAAAATTCTTCAGAAACGTCACTTTTGAAGTGTTTTCTTGTACTTTTAAGCCACTCAGATACCCAACGGGCTCGGAAAGTGCAACGAAACCATCAAATTTTAGCTAGAAACTGTATTTTTGTCGATTTTTATTGAATTTGAACTATATTTCAACGTTTTTTGATGGTTCTGAGCCACCAAACACACTTAAAGCATGCAGAATCGACTCAGAATAGGAAAAGGAGACGTTTAGGTCAATTTTATGCATTCTGGCGTTCGTAGATACAAGAAAACTGTTAAAATTCTTCAGAAACGTCACTTTTGAAGTGTTTTCTTGTACTTTTAAGCCACTCAGATACCCAACGGGCTCGGAAAGTGCAACGAAACCATCAAATTTTAGCTAGAAACTGTATTTTTGTCGATTTTTATTGAATTTGAACTATATTTCAACGTTTTTTGATGGTTCTGAGCCACCAAACACACTTAAAGCATGCAGAATCGACTCAGAATAGGAAAAGGAGACGTTTAGGTCAATTTTATGCATTCTGGCGTTCGTAGATACAAGAAAACTGTTAAAATTCTTCAGAAACGTCACTTTTGAAGTGTTTTCTTGTACTTTTAAGCCACTCAGATACCCTACGGGCTCGGAAAGTGCAACGAAACCATCAAATTTTAGCTAGAAACTGTATTTTTGTCGATTTTTATTGAATTTGAACTATATTTCAACGTTTTTTGATGGTTCTGAGCCACCAAACACACTTAAAGCATGCAGAATCGACTCAGAATAGGAAAAGGAGACGTTTAGGTCAATTTTATGCATTCTGGCGTTCGTAGATACAAGAAAACTGTTAAAATTCTTCAGAAACGTCACTTTTGAAGTGTTTTCTTGTACTTTTAAGCCACTCAGATACCCTACGGGCTCGGAAAGTGCAACGAAACCATCAAATTTTAGCTAGAAACTGTATTTTTGTCGATTTTTATTGAATTTGAACTATATTTCAACGTTTTTTGATGGTTCTGAGCCACCAAACACACTTAAAGCATGCAGAATCGACTCAGAATAGGAAAAGGAGACGTTTAGGTGAATTTTATGCATTCTGGCGTTCGTAGATACAAGAAAACTGTTAAAATTCTTCGGAAACGTCACTTTTGAAGTGTTTTCTTGTACTTTTAAGCCACTCAGATACCCTACGGGCTCGGAAAGTGCAACGAAACCATCAAATTTTAGCTAGAAACTGTATTTTTGTCGATTTTTATTGAATTTGAACTATATTTCAACGTTTTTTGATGGTTCTGAGCCACCAAACACACTTAAAGCATGCAGAATCGACTCAGAATAGGAAAAGGAGACGTTTAGGTCAATTTTATGCATTCTGGCGTTCGTAGATACAAGAAAACTGTTAAAATTCTTCTGAAACGTCACTTTTGAAGTGTTTTCTTGTACTTTTAAGCCACTCAGATACCCTACGGTCTCGGAAAGTGCAACGAAACCATCAAATTTTAGCTAGAAACTGTATTTTTGTCGATTTTTATTGAAGTTGAACTATATTTCAACGTTTTTTGATGGTTCTGAGCCTCCAAACACACTTAAAGCATGCAGAATCGACTCAGAATAGGAAAAGGAGACGTTTAGGTCAATTTTATGCATTCTGGCGTTCGTAGATACAAGAAAACTGTTAAAATTCTTCAGAAACGTCACTTTTGAAGTGTTTTCTTGTACTTTTAAGCCACTCAGATACCCTACGGGCTCGGAAAGTGCAACGAAACCATCAAATTTTAGCTAGAAACTGTATTTTTGTCGATTTTTATTGAATTTGAACTATATTTCAACGTTTTTTGATGGTTCTGAGCCACCAAACACACTTAAAGCATGCAGAATCGACTCAGAATAGGAAAAGGAGACGTTTAGGTCAATTTTATGCATTCTGGCGTTCGTAGATACAAGAAAACTGTTAAAATTCTTCAGAAACGTCACTTTTGAAGTGTTTTCTTGTACTTTTAAGCCACTCAGATACCCTACGGGCTCGGAAAGTGCAACGAAACCATCAAATTTTAGCTAGAAACTGTATTTTTGTCGATTTTTATTGAATTTGAACTATATTTCAACGTTTTTTGATGGTTCTGAGCCACCAAACACACTTAAAGCATGCAGAATCGACTCAGAATAGGAAAAGGAGACGTTTAGGTCAATTTTATGCATTCTGGCGTTCGTAGATACAAGAAAACTGTTAAAATTCTTCAGAAACGTCACTTTTGAAGTGTTTTCTTGTACTTTTAAGCCACTCAGATACCCTACGGGCTCGAAAAGTGCAACGAAACCATCAAATTTTAGCTAGAAACTGTATTTTTGTCGATTTTTATTGAATTTGAACTATATTTCAACGTTTTTTGATGGTTCTGAGCCACCAAACACACTTAAAGCATGCAGAATCGACTCAGAATAGGAAAAGGAGACGTTTAGGTCAATTTTATGCATTCTGGCGTTCGTAGATACAAGAAAACTGTTAAAATTCTTCAGAAACGTCACTTTTGAAGTGTTTTCTTGTACTTTTAAGCCACTCAGATACCCTACGGGCTCGGAAAGTGCAACGAAACCATCAAATTTTAGCTAGAAACTGTATTTTTGTCGATTTTTATTGAATTTGAACTATATTTCAACGTTTTTTGATGGTTCTGAGCCACCAAACACACTTAAAGCATGCAGAATCGACTCAGAATAGGAAAAGGAGACGTTTAGGTCAATTTTATGCATTCTGGCGTTCGTAGATACAAGAAAACTGTTAAAATTCTTCAGAAACGTCACTTTTGAAGTGTTTTCTTGTACTTTTAAGCCACTCAGATACCCTACGGGCTCGGAAAGTGCAACGAAACCATCAAATTTTAGCTAGAAACTGTATTTTTGTCGATTTTTATTGAATTTGAACTATATTTCAACGTTTTTTGATGGTTCTGAGCCATCAAACACACTTAAAGCATGCAGAATCGACTCAGAATAGGAAAAGGAGACGTTTAGGTCAATTTTATGCATTCTGGCGTTCGTAGATACAAGAAAACTGTTAAAATTCTTCAGAAACGTCACTTTTGAAGTGTTTTCTTGTACTTTTAAGCCACTCAGATACCCTACGGGCTCGGAAAGTGCAACGAAACCATCAAATTTTAGCTAGAAACTGTATTTTTGTCGATTTTTATTGAATTTGAACTATATTTCAACGTTTTTTGATGGTTCTGAGCCACCAAACACACTTAAAGCATGCAGAATCGACTCAGAATAGGAAAAGGAGACGTTTAGGTCAATTTTATGCATTCTGGCGTTCGTAGATACAAGAAAACTGTTAAAATTCTTCAGAAACGTCACTTTTGAAGTGTTTTCTTGTACTTTTAAGCCACTCAGATACCCTACGGGCTCGGAAAGTGCAACGAAACCATCAAATTTTAGCTAGAAACTGTATTTTTGTCGATTTTTATTGAATTTGAACTATATTTCAACGTTTTTTGATGGTTCTGAGCCACCAAACACACTTAAAGCATGCAGAATCGACTCAGAATAGGAAAAGGAGACGTTTAGGTCAATTTTATGCATTCTGGCGTTCGTAGATACAAGAAAACTGTTAAAATTCTTCAGAAACGTCACTTTTGAAGTGTTTTCTTGTACTTTTAAGCCACTCAGATACCCTACGGGCTCGGAAAGTGCAACGAAACCATCAAATTTTAGCTAGAAACTGTATTTTTGTCGATTTTTATTGAATTTGAACTATATTTCAATGTTTTTTGATGGTTCTGAGCCACCAAACACACTTAAAGCATGCAGAATCGACTCAGAATAGGAAAAGGAGACGTTTAGGTCAATTTTATGCATTCTGGCGTTCGTAGATACAAGAAAACTGTTAAAATTCTTCAGAAACGTCACTTTTGAAGTGTTTTCTTGTACTTTTAAGCCACTCAGATACCCTACGGGCTCGGAAAGTGCAACGAAACCATCAAATTTTAGCTAGAAACTGTATTTTTGTCGATTTTTATTGAATTTGAACTATATTTCAACGTTTTTTGATGGTTCTGAGCCACCAAACACACTTAAAGCATGCAGAATCGACTCAGAATAGGAAAAGGAGACGTTTAGGTCAATTTTATGCATTCTGGCGTTCGTAGATACAAGAAAACTGTTAAAATTCTTCAGAAACGTCACTTTTGAAGTGTTTTCTTGTACTTTAAGCCAGTCAGATACCCTACGGGCTCGGAAAGTGCAACGAAACCATCAAATTTTAGCTAGAAACTGTATTTTTGTCGATTTTTATTGAATTTGAACTATATTTCAACGTTTTTTGATGGTTCTGAGCCACCAAACACACTTAAAGCATGCAGAACCGACTCAGAATAGGAAAAGGAGACGTTTAGGTCAATTTTATGCATTCTGGCGTTCGTAGATACAAGAAAACTGTTAAAATTCTTCAGAAACGTCACTTTTGAAGTGTTTTCTTGTACTTTTAAGCCAGTCAGATACCCTACGGGCTCGGAAAGTGCAACGAAACCATCAAATTTTAGCTAGAAACTGTATTTTTGTCGATTTTTATTGAATTTGAACTATATTTCAACGTTTTTTGATGGTTCTGAGCCACCAAACACACTTAAAGCATGCAGAATCGACTCAGAATAGGAAAAGGAGACGTTTAGGTCAATTTTATGCATTCTGGCGTTCGTAGATACAAGAAAACTGTTAAAATTCTTCAGAAACGTCACTTTTGAAGTGTTTTCTTGTACTTTTAAGCCACTCAGATACCCTACGGGCTCGGAAAGTGCAACGAAACCATCAAATTTTAGCTAGAAACTGTATTTTTGTCGATTTTTATTGAATTTGAACTATATTTCAACGTTTTTTGATGGTTCTGAGCCACCAAACACACTTAAAGCATGCAGAATCGACTCAGAATAGGAAAAGGAGACGTTTAGGTCAATTTTATGCATTCTGGCGTTCGTAGATACAAGAAAACTGTTAAAATTCTTCAGAAACGTCACTTTTGAAGTGTTTTCTTGTACTTTTAAGCCACTCAGATACCCTACGGGCTCGGAAAGTGCAACGAAACCATCAAATTTTAGCTAGAAACTGTATTTTTGTCGATTTTTATTGAATTTGAACTATATTTCAACGTTTTTTGATGGTTCTGAGCCACCAAACACACTTAAAGCATGCAGAATCGACTCAGAATAGGAAAAGGAGACGTTTAGGTCAATTTTATGCATTCTGGCGTTCGTAGATACAAGAAAACTGTTAAAATTCTTCAGAAACGTCACTTTTGAAGTGTTTTCTTGTACTTTTAAGCCACTCAGATACCCTACGGGCTCGGAAAGTGCAACGAAACCATCAAATTTTAGCTAAGAAACTGTATTTTTGTCGATTTTTATTGAATTTGAACTATATTTCAACGTTTTTTGATGGTTCTGAGCCACCAAACACACTTAAAGCATGCAGAATCGACTCAGAATAGGAAAAGGAGACGTTTAGGTCAATTTTATGCATTCTGGCGTTCGTAGATACAAGAAAACTGTTAAAATTCTTCAGAAACGTCACTTTTGAAGTGTTTTCTTGTACTTTTAAGCCACTCAGATACCCTACGGGCTCGGAAAGTGCAACGAAACCATCAAATTTTAGCTAGAAACTGTATTTTTGTCGATTTTTATTGAATTTGAACTATATTTCAACGTTTTTTGATGGTTCTGAGCCACCAAACACACTTAAAGCATGCAGAATCGACTCAGAATAGGAAAAGGAGACGTTTAGGTCAATTTTATGCATTCTGGCGTTCGTAGATACAAGAAAACTGTTAAAATTCTTCAGAAACGTCACTTTTGAAGTGTTTTCTTGTACTTTTAAGCCACTCAGATACCCTACGGGCTCGGAAAGTTCAACGAAACCATCAAATTTTAGCTAGAAACTGTATTTTTGTCGATTTTTATTGAATTTGAACTATATTTCAACGTTTTTTGATGGTTCTGAGCCACCAAACACACTTAAAGCATGCAGAATCGACTCAGAATAGGAAAAGGAGACGTTTAGGTCAATTTTATGCATTCTGGCGTTCGTAGATACAAGAAAACTGTTAAAATTCTTCAGAAACGTCACTTTTGAAGTGTTTTCTTGTACTTTTAAGCCACTCAGATACCCTACGGGCTCGGAAAGTGCAACGAAACCATAAAATTTTAGCTAGAAACTGTATTTTTGTCGATTTTTATTGAATTTGAACTATATTTCAACGTTTTTTGATGGTTCTGAGCCACCAAACACACTTAAAGCATGCAGAATCGACTCAGAATAGGAAAAGGAGACGTTTAGGTCAATTTTATGCATTCTGGCGTTCGTAGATACAAGAAAACTGTTAAAATTCTTCAGAAACGTCACTTTTGAAGTGTTTTCTTGTACTTTTAAGCCACTCAGATACCCTACGGGCTCGGAAAGTGCAACGAAACCATCAAATTTTAGCTAGAAACTGTATTTTTGTCGATTTTTATTGAATTTGAACTATATTTCAACGTTTTTTGATGGTTCTGAGCCACCAAACACACTTAAAGCATGCAGAATCGACTCAGAATAGGAAAAGGAGACGTTTAGGTCAATTTTATGCATTCTGGCGTTCGTAGATACAAGAAAACTGTTAAAATTCTTCAGAAACGTCACTTTTGAAGTGTTTTCTTGTACTTTTAAGCCACTCAGATACCCTACGGGCTTGGAAAGTGCAACGAAACCATCAAATTTTAGCTAGAAACTGTATTTTTGTCGATTTTTATTGAATTTGAACTATATTTCAACGTTTTTTGATGGTTCTGAGCCACCAAACACACTTAAAGCATGCAGAATCGACTAAGAATAGGAAAAGGAGACGTTTAGGTCAATTTTATGCATTCTGGCGTTCGTAGATACAAGAAAACTGTTAAAATTCTTCAGAAACGTCACTTTTGAAGTGTTTTCTTGTACTTTTAAGCCACTCAGATACCCTACGGGCTCGGAAAGTGCAACGAAACCATCAAATTTTAGCTAGAAACTGTATTTTTGTCGATTTTTATTGAATTTGAACTATATTTCAACGTTTTTTGATGGTTCTGAGCCACCAAACACACTTAAAGCATGCAGAATCGACTCAGAATAGGAAAAGGAGACGTTTAGGTCAAATTTATGCATTCTGGCGTTCGTAGATACAAGAAAACTGTTAAAATTCTTCAGAAACGTCACTTTTGAAGTGTTTTCTTGTACTTTTAAGCCACTCAGATACCCTACGGGCTCGGAAAGTGCAACGAAACCATCAAATTTTAGCTAGAAACTGTATTTTTGTCGATTTTTATTGAATTTGAACTATATTTCAACGTTTTTTGATGGTTCTGAGCCACCAAACACACTTAAAGCATGCAGAATCGACTCAGAATAGGAAAAGGAGACGTTTAGTTCAATTTTATGCATTCTGGCGTTCGTAGATACAAGAAAACTGTTAAAATTCTTCAGAAACGTCACTTTTGAAGTGTTTTCTTGTACTTTTAAGCCACTCAGATACCCTACGGGCTCGGAAAGTGCAACGAAACCATCAAATTTTAGCTAGAAACTGTATTTTTGTCGATTTTTATTGAATTTGAACTATATTTCAACGTTTTTTGATGGTTCTGAGCCACCAAACACACTTAAAGCATGCGGAATCGACTCAGAATAGGAAAAGGAGACGTTTAGGTCAATTTTATGCATTCTGGCGTTCGTAGATACAAGAAAACTGTTAAAATTCTTCAGAAACGTCACTTTTGAAGTGTTTTCTTGTACTTTTAAGCCACTCAGATACCCTACGGGCTCGGAAAGTGCAACGAAACCATCAAATTTTAGCTAGAAACTGTATTTTTGTCGATTTTTATTGAATTTGAACTATATTTCCCCGTTTTTTGATGGTTCTGAGCCACCAAACACACTTAAAGCATGCAGAATCGACTCAGAATAGGAAAAGGAGACGTTTAGGTCAATTTTATGCATTCTGGCGTTCGTAGATACAAGAAAACTGTTAAAATTCTTCAGAAACGAGACTTTTGAGGTGTTTTCTTGTACTTTTAAGCCACTCAGATACCCAACGGGCTCGGAAAGTGCAACGAAACCATCAAATTTTAGCTAGAAACTGTATTTTTGTCGATTTTTATTGAATTTGAACTATATTTCAACGTTTTTTGATGGTTCTGAGCCACCAAACACGCTTAAAGCATGCAGAATCGACTCAGAATAGGAAAAGGAGACGTTTAGGTCAATTTTATGCATTCTGGCGTTCGTAGATACAAGAAAACTGTTAAAATTCTTCAGAAACGTCACTTTTGAAGTGTTTTCTTGTACTTTTAAGCCACTCAGATACCCTATGGGCTCGGAAAGTGCAACGAAACCATCAAATTTTAGCTAGAAACTGTATTTTTGTCGATTTTTATTGAATTTGAACTATATTTCAACGTTTTTTTGATGGTTCTGAGCCACCAAACACACTTAAAGCATGCAGAATCGACTCAGAATAGGAAAAGGAACGTTTAGGTCAATTTTATGCATTCTGGCGTTCGTAGATACAAGAAAACTGTTAAAATTCTTCAGAAACGTCACTTTTGAAGTGTTTTCTTGTACTTTTAAGCCACTCAGATACCCTACGGGCTCGGAAAGTGCAACGAAACCATCAAATTTTAGCTAGAAACTGTATTTTTGTCGATTTTTATTGAATTTGAACTATATTTCAACGTTTTTTGATGGTTCTGAGCCACCAAACACACTTAAAGCATGCAGAATCGACTAAGAATAGGAAAAGGAGACGTTTAGGTCAATTTTATGCATTCTGGCGTTCGTAGATACAAGAAAACTGTTAAAATTCTTCAGAAACGTCACTTTTGAAGTGTTTTCTTGTACTTTTAAGCCACTCAGATACCCTACGGGCTCGGAAAGTGCAACGAAACCATCAAATTTTAGCTAGAAACTGTATTTTTGTCGATTTTTATTGAATTTGAACTATATTTCAACGTTTTTTGATGGTTCTGAGCCACCAAACACACTTAAAGCATGCAGAATCGACTCAGAATAGGAAAAGGAGACGTTTAGGTCAAATTTATGCATTCTGGCGTTCGTAGATACAAGAAAACTGTTAAAATTCTTCAGAAACGTCACTTTTGAAGTGTTTTCTTGTACTTTTAAGCCACTCAGATACCCTACGGGCTCGGAAAGTGCAACGAAACCATCAAATTTTAGCTAGAAACTGTATTTTTGTCGATTTTTATTGAATTTGAACTATATTTCAACGTTTTTTGATGGTTCTGAGCCACCAAACACACTTAAAGCATGCAGAATCGACTCAGAATAGGAAAAGGAGATGTTTAGTTCAATTTTATGCATTCTGGCGTTCGTAGATACAAGAAAACTGTTAAAATTCTTCAGAAACGTCACTTTTGAAGTGTTTTCTTGTACTTTTAAGCCACTCAGATACCCTACGGGCTCGGAAAGTGCAACGAAACCATCAAATTTTAGCTAGAAACTGTATTTTTGTCGATTTTTATTGAATTTGAACTATATTTCAACGTTTTTTGATAGTTCTGAGCCACCAAACACACTTAAAGCATGCAGAATCGACTCAGAATAGGAAAAGGAGACGTTTAGGTCAATTTTATGCATTCTGGCGTTCGTAGATACAAGAAAACTGTTAAAATTCTTCAGAAACGTCACTTTTGAAGTGTTTTCTTGTACTTTTAAGCCACTCAGATACCCTACGGGCTCGGAAAGTGCAACGAAACCATCAAATTTTAGCTAGAAACTGTATTTTTGTCGATTTTTATTGAATTTGAACTATATTTCAACGTTTTTTGATGGTTCTGAGCCACCAAACACACTTAAAGCATGCAGAATCGACTCAGAATAGGAAAAGGAGACGTTTAGGTCAATTTTATGCATTCTGGCGTTCGTAGATACAAGAAAACTGTTAAAATTCTTCAGAAACGAGACTTTTGAGGTGTTTTCTTGTACTTTTAAGCCACTCAGATACCCAACGGGCTCGGAAAGTGCAACGAAACCATCAAATTTTAGCTAGAAACTGTATTTTTGTCGATTTTTATTGAATTTGAACTATATTTCAACGTTTTTTGATGGTTCTGAGCCACCAAACACACTTAAAGCATGCAGAATCGACTCAGAATAGGAAAAGGAGACGTTTAGGTCAATTTTATGCATTCTGGCGTTCGTAGATACAAGAAAACTGTTAAAATTCTTCAGAAACGTCACTTTTGAAGTGTTTTCTTGTACTTTTAAGCCACTCAGATACCCTATGGGCTCGGAAAGTGCAACGAAACCATCAAATTTTAGCTAGAAACTGTATTTTTGTCGATTTTTATTGAATTTGAACTATATTTCAACGTTTTTTGATGGTTCTGAGCCACCAAACACACTTAAAGCATGCAGAATCGACTCAGAATAGGAAAAGGAGACGTTTAGGTCAATTTTATGCATTCTGGCGTTCGTAGATACAAGAAAACTGTTAAAATTCTTCAGAAACGTCACTTTTGAAGTGTTTTCTTGTACTTTTAAGCCACTCAGATACCCTACGGGCTCGGAAAGTGCAACGAAACCATCAAATTTTAGCTAGGAAACTGTATTTTTGTCGATTTTTATTGAATTTGAACTATATTTCAAAGTTTTTTGATGGTTCTGAGCCACCAAACACACTTAAAGCATGCAGAATCGACTCAGAATAGGAAAAGGAGACGTTTAGGTCAATTTTATGCATTCTGGCGTTCGTAGATACAAGAAAACTGTTAAAATTCTTCAGAAACGTCACTTTTGAAGTGTTTTCTTGTACTTTTAAGCCACTCAGATACCCTACGGGCTCGGAAAGTGCAACGAAACCATCAAATTTTAGATAAAAACTGTATTTTTGTCGGTTTTTATTGAATTTGAACTATATTTCAACGTTTTTTGATGGTTCTGAGCCACCAAACACACTTAAAGCATGCAGAATCGACTCAGAATAGGAAAAGGAGACGTTTAGGTCAATTTTATGCATTCTGGCGTTCGTAGATACAAGAAAACTGTTAAAATTCTTCAGAAACGTCACTTTTGAAGTGTTTTCTTGTACTTTTAAGCCACTCAGATACCCTATGGGCTCGGAAAGTGCAACGAAACCATCAAATTTTAGCTAGAAACTGTATTTTTGTCGATTTTTATTGAATTTGAACTATATTTCAACGTTTTTTGATGGTTCTGAGCCACCAAACACACTTAAAGCATGCAGAATCGACTCAGAATAGGAAAAGGAGACGTTTAGGTCAATTTTATGCATTCTGGCGTTCGTAGATACAAGAAAACTGTTAAAATTCTTCAGAAACGTCACTTTTGAAGTGTTTTCTTGTACTTTTAAGCCACTCAGATACCCTACGGGCTCGGAAAGTGCAACGAAACCATCAAATTTTAGCTAGAAACTGTATTTTTGTCGATTTTTATTGAATTTGAACTATATTTCAACGTTTTTTGATGGTTCTGAGCCACCAAACACACTTAAAGCATGCAGAATCGACTCAGAATAGGAAAAGGAGACGTTTAGGTCAATTTTATGCATTCTGGCGTTCGTAGATACAAGAAAACTGTTAAAATTCTTCAGAAACGTCACTTTTGAAGTGTTTTCTTGTACTTTTAAGCCACTCAGATACCCTACGGGCTCGGAAAGTGCAACGAAACCATCAAATTTTAGCTAGAAACTGTATTTTTGTCGATTTTTATTGAATTTGAACTATATTTCAACGTTTTTTGATGGTTCTGAGCCACCAAACACACTTAAAGCATGCAGAATCGACTCAGAATAGGAAAAGGAGACGCGTAGGTCAATTTTATGCATTCTGGCGTTCGTAGATACAAGAAAACTGTTAAAATTCTTCAGAAACGTCACTTTTGAAGTGTTTTCTTGTACTTTTAAGCCACTCAGATACCCTACGGGCTCGGAAAGTGCAACGAAACCATCAAATTTTAGCTAGAAACTGTATTTTTGTCGATTTTTATTGAATTTGAACTATATTTCAAAGTTTTTTGGGGTTCTGAGCCACCAAACACACTTAAAGCATGCAGAATCGACTCAGAATAGGAAAAGGAGACGTTTAGGTCAATTTTATGCATTCTGGCGTTCGTAGATACAAGAACACTGTTAAAATTCTTCAGAAACGTCACTTTTGAAGTGTTTTCTTGTACTTTTAAGCCACTCAGATACCCTACGGGCTCGGAAAGTGCAACGAAACCATCAAATTTTAGCTAAAAACTGTATTTTTGTCGATTTTTATTGAATTTGAACTATATTTCAACGTTTTTTGATGGTTCTGAGCCACCAAACACACTTAAAGCATGCAGAATCGACTCAGAATAGGAAAAGGAGACGTTTAGGTCAATTTTATGCATTCTGGCGTTCGTAGATACAAGAAAACTGTTAAAATTCTTCAGAAACGTCACTTTTGAAGTGTTTTCTTGTACTTTTAAGCCACTCAGATACCCTACGGGCTCGGAAAGTGCAGCGAAACCATCAAATTTTAGCTAGAAACTGTATTTTTGTCGATTTTTATTGAATTTGAACTATATTTCAACGTTTTTTGATGGTTCTGAGCCACCAAACACACTTAAAGCATGCAGAATCGACTCAGAATAGGAAAAGGAGACGTTTAGGTCAATTTTATGCATTCTGGCGTTCGTAGATACAAGAAAACTGTTAAAATTCTTCAGAAACGTCACTTTTGAAGTGTTTTCTTGTACTTTTAAGCCACTCAGATACCCTACGGGCTCGGAAAGTGCAACGAAACCATCAAATTTTAGCTAGAAACTGTATTTTTGTCGATTTTTATTGAATTTGAACTATATTTCAACGTTTTTTGATGGTTCTGAGCCACCAAACACACTTAAAGCATGCAGAATCGACTCAGAATAGGAAAAGGAGACGTTTAGGTCAATTTTATGCATTCTGGCGTTCGTAGATACAAGAAAACTGTTAAAATTCTTCAGAAACGTCACTTTTGAAGTGTTTTCTTGTACTTTTAAGCCACTCAGATACCCAACGGGCTCGGAAAGTGCAACGAAACCATCAAATTTTAGCTAGAAACTGTATTTTTGTCGATGTTTATTGAATTTGAACTATATTTCAACGTTTTTTGATGGTTCTGAGCCACCAAACACACTTAAAGCATGCAGAATCGACTCAGAATAGGAAAAGGAGACGTTTAGGTCAATTTTATGCATTCTGGCGTTCGTAGATACAAGAAAACTGTTAAAATTCTTCAGAAACGTCACTTTTGAAGTGTTTTCTTGTACTTTTAAGCCACTCAGATACCCTACGGGCTCGGAAAGTGCAACGAAACCATCAAATTTTAGCTAGAAACTGTATTTTTGTCGATTTTTATTGAATTTGAACTATATTTCAACGTTTTTTGATGGTTCTGAGCCACCAAACACACTTAAAGCATGCAGAATCGACTCAGAATAGGAAAAGGAGACGTTTAGGTCAATTTTATGCATTCTGGCGTTCGTAGATACAAGAAAACTGTTAAAATTCTTCAGAAACGTCACTTTTGAAGTGTTTTCTTGTACTTTTAAGCCACTCAGATACCCAACGGGCTCGGAAAGTGCAACGAAACCATCAAATTTTAGCTAGAAACTGTATTTTTGTCGATTTTTATTGAATTTGAACTATATTTCAACGTTTTTTGATGGTTCTGAGCCACCAAACACACTTAAAGCATGCAGAATCGACTCAGAATAGGAAAAGGAGACGTTTAGGTCAATTTAATGCATTCTGGCGTTCGTAGATACAAGAAAACTGTTAAAATTCTTCAGAAACGTCACTTTTGAAGTGTTTTCTTGTACTTTTAAGCCACTCAGATACCCTACGGGCTCGGAAAGTGCAACGAAACCATCAAATTTTAGCTAGAAACTGTATTTTTGTCGATTTTTATTGAATTTGAACTATATTTCAAAGTTTTTTGATGGTTCTGAGCCACCAAACACACTTAAAGCATGCAGAATCGACTCAGAATAGGAAAAGGAGACGTTTAGGTCAATTTTATGCATTCTGGCGTTCGTAGATACAAGAAAACTGTTAAAATTCTTCAGAAACGTCACTTTTGAAGTGTTTTCTTGTACTTTTAAGCCACTCAGATACCCTACGGGCTCGGAAAGTGCAACGAAACCATCAAATTTTAGCTAAAAACTGTATTTTTGTCGATTTTTATTGAATTTGAACTATATTTCAACGTTTTTTGATGGTTCTGAGCCACCAAACACACTTAAAGCATGCAGAATCGACTCAGAATAGGAAAAGGAGACGTTTAGGTCAATTTTATGCATTCTGGCGTTCGTAGATACAAGAAAACTGTTAAAATTCTTCAGAAACGTCACTTTTGAAGTGTTTTCTTGTACTTTTAAGCCACTCAGATACCCTACGGGCTCGGAAAGTGCAACGAAACCATCAAATTTTAGCTAGAAACTGTATTTTTGTCGATTTTTATTGAATTTGAACTATATTTCAACGTTTTTTGATGGTTCTGAGCCACCAAACACACTTAAAGCATGCAGAATCGACTCAGAATAGGAAAAGGAGACGTTTAGGTCAATTTTATGCATTCTGGCGTTCGTAGATACAAGAAAACTGTTAAAATTCTTCAGAAACGTCACTTTTGAAGTGTTTTCTTGTACTTTTAAGCCACTCAGATACCCTACGGGCTCGGAAAGTGCAACGAAACCATCAAATTTTAGCTAGAAACTGTATTTTTGTCGATTTTTATTGAATTTGAACTATATTTCAACGTTTTTTGATGGTTCTGAGCCACCAAACACACTTAAAGCATGCAGAATCGACTCAGAATAGGAAAAGGAGACGTTTAGGTCAATTTTATGCATTCTGGCGTTCGTAGATACAAGAAAACTGTTAAAATTCTTCAGAAACGTCACTTTTGAAGTGTTTTCTTGTACTTTTAAGCCACTCAGATACCCTACGGGCTCGGAAAGTGCAACGAAACCATCAAATTTTAGCTAGAAACTGTATTTTTGTCGATTTTTATTGAATTTGAACTATATTTCAACGTTTTTTGATGGTTCTGAGCCACCAAACACACTTAAAGCATGCAGAATCGACTCAGAATAGGAAAAGGAGACGTTTAGGTCAATTTTATGCATTCTGGCGTTCGTAGATACAAGAAAACTGTTAAAATTCTTCAGAAACGTCACTTTTGAAGTGTTTTCTTGTACTTTCAAGCCACTCAGATACCCTACGGGCTCGGAAAGTGCAACGAAACCATCAAATTTTAGCTAGAAACTGTATTTTTGTCGATTTTTATTGAATTTGAACTATATTTCAACGTTTTTTGATGGTTCTGAGCCACCAAACACACTTAAAGCATGCAGAATCGACTCAGAATAGGAAAAGGAGACGTTTAGGTCAATTTTATGCATTCTGGCGTTCGTAGATACAAGAAAACTGTTAAAATTCTTCAGAAACGTCACTTTTGAAGTGTTTTCTTGTACTTTTAAGCCACTCAGATACCCTACGGGCTCGGAAAGTGCAACGAAACCATCAAATTTTAGCTAGAAACTGTATTTTTGTCGATTTTTATTGAATTTGAACTATATTTCAAAGTTTTTTGATGGTTCTGAGCCACCAAACACACTTAAAGCATGCAGAATCGACTCAGAATAGGAAAAGGAGACGTTTAGGTCAATTTTATGCATTCTGGCGTTCGTAGATACAAGAAAACTGTTAAAATTCTTCAGAAACGTCACTTTTGAAGTGTTTTCTTGTACTTTTAAGCCACTCAGATACCCTACGGGCTCGGAAAGTGCAACGAAACCATCAAATTTTAGCTAAAAACTGTATTTTTGTCGATTTTTATTGAATTTGAACTATATTTCAACGTTTTTTGATGGTTCTGAGCCACCAAACACACTTAAAGCATGCAGAAGATTCTCGTGGACCATCACAGGGTTCGGACGCTTGTCGGTGCTTCAAAGACTTTATTACTTTCGGCCGACCGTTTGTGTTTAGCCGCCGGTCAATAAAATAATTTAAGTGGTTGTCCGATATGACAAATCGCGTGTGCAAATACTGTTCGCTAAAAGCGGTAAACGGACCCAAGTGCATAAATTGTGACACTGTTTTTCACCCAAAATGTGTGCCTCGACTTACAAATGTAAGAGTTATCAACAACGAGCTTGTTGAGTGTTGTTGTGAAATGATCTCCGAGGCATCCACGGAGAAATGTGCTTCATCTGCCTCAAGCAACGAAATTATAAACTTTCTGCAGAGTGCTGATTTCAGCAAAATCATTCAAATTGCTGTTAGATCAGAAACGGCCAAATTACAGGGGGAAATTGATGACTTAAAAGTTAAATTCGACATTGTAGTCGAAAGCAACAAAGAACTGGTAAGACTGCTATCAATTGAAAACCATGTCTCATTTAAAAAGTCACCAACCAATGAATCAGAAAAAGTCGAAGTAAACCCAACCATACAGCCTCTCAAATCATCCAAAACACCAGTGGACCAAACCCCTTACGTCAAAACGCCACAGCGGCTAGAGGTGACGAAAAAGATACCCAAATCCCTACCTCTAAACTCACCAACCCAAGATGATCCGCAGCCAGAATCTGAAAATGATGATCACACATGGCAAGTACAAACTCATCGACGGAAAAAACGCCCCAGCGGAATCAAATTTGGAACTGGTAATGCTGACAATATTTTGAAACCTGTGATTCCAAAATCTTTTATACACGTTTCAAAAATTGGTCTGGACTGTACTACAGATCATGTAACCAGCTACATACAGAATAAACTGTCGGACTCCAATTTGCACGTAGACTGCACTGAATTAAACGTCAAATCTAAGGAATATAAAAGCTTCAAAGTTGGAATTCCTGTAACTCATACTGCACAACTTCTGGACCCTTGCTTTTGGCCTAAGTCCATTGCTATAAAAAAATTTATTCACTTTAAGGAGAAAACCAAAACAATTACACCATCGAAGACATCCAAGATGGATTGACTCGGAAACGTGAAAAAAAAACTCACTAGCGATTTATTACCAAAATGTTAGAGGTACGAAAAGCAAACTCGACAAACTCTATACAGCCATTCTCAGCAATGACTACGATGTGATCATATTGACTGAAACCTGGTTAGACGACGGAATTTACGACAGCGAAATTGTTGATAAAACTTACCAGATTTACAGAAAAGATAGGTCTAGTCAAACTAGCTCAAAACTAAAAGGTGGTGGTGTCCTTATAGCAGTCAAAAGTTCGATCACTTCACAACTCGTTAACGTAAATGTAGATCGGGAAGAAGTGTGGTGTCGCCTCACAGCCGGAGAAAAAGTGTTTCTAGTAGGATCCGTTTACTGTCCCCCAGGTTCAACTAAAACCTTTTACGAAAGCCATGTTTCTACGGTAACCCATCTGGTGCAAACTTACAACGATTGCTCCGTCATTATTGCCGGGGACTACAACTTGCCAAATCTGGAATGGTCTCAGGACTCAAGCAGCGCTGGTCTACATGCGACTAGCGGCTTAAACGAAGTTAGTGCTGGGATCTGTGACAATTTTGCGTTTCTGGGTCTGTCCCAATATAATCATGTTGTAAACCAGAACTCTGTAATATTAGATCTAGTATTTGCAAATTGGGACATTTCTATCAGTCAAGATAGTCCACTACTTCCCATTGATAAACACCATCCGCCTATTCTCATAAATTGCGATATTTTAGATTACAATGAGTTAGATTTCACATTAGATTTTTACTATGACTTCCAGCACGCAAACTATCTCGATATAAAATCTTTTTTAAGCTCTGTTGACTGGTCAAACATTTTAACTTGCCCTGATGTAGATGTTTGTGTGGAATTGCTGTACAATGTTTTACTCTATGTAATTGATATTTTTGTGCCAAAACGTAGGAAAATAAGTAAAAACTTTCCGTTGTGGTTCAGTACTGAATTAATTAGGTTAATACACGCCAAACGATTTGCACACAAACAATTTAAATTGTATAAAACTGAATTTTACTACGCTGAATTCAGCACGTTAAGAAAACTGTGCAAGGATACCGTACAATCTGAATACCAAGCATATATTAGTAATATCGAGAGTCGAATCGTTGACGATGCTGCCACTTTCTGGAGTTTTGCTAAAAATAAAAGATGTGATACTAAAATAGTTCCTAATGTTACCTATTTCGGAAACGTCAAAGCATTTAACGGCAAAGAAATAGCAGACATGTTTCTGAATTACTTTCAGTCTGTTTACAAACTGAAAAGTCTTCCGAAAAATGATAATGTAAACATTGAAACGCCAGTATTTACAAGTACCATCAAGTTATACGCAGAAGAAGTACTACAAAGCCTTAATGAAATTGATCCCTCAAAAGGTGCAGGACCTGATGGCATTTCCCCTTCCTTTATTAAACACTGCTCAAATGAATTATGTCTTCCTATTTTCTATATCTTTAATCTTTCCTTAAAAAATGGTCAATTTCCTACTTTTTGGAAGCATAGCTTCTTAAAACCTATACACAAAGCTGGCGACAGAGCCAACGTCACAAACTATAGGCCTATATCTATACAATCATGTATTCCAAAAGTTCTCGATAAAATTATCACTACACGACTTACTGAAAAGTTTAAACACTTAATAGTAGATGAACAACACGGCTTCTATAGTGGACGATCGACAGTTACTAACCTATTTTTATACACCAATTATATAAATCAATCTCTGGAAAGTGGCTATGAGGTTGACGCCGTGTACACAGACTTCCGGAAAGCATTTGATTCCGTCAATCACCAACGCCTTTTATTCAAATTAAATAAAATCGGAATCCACGGTACACTCCTGTCATGGCTAGAGTCGTATTTAACTAATAGAACTCATTCAGTTAAAATAAATGACTTTTGCTCTGGCTCTGCCTTAGTAACCTCTGGGGTACCTCAGGGTTCACACATTGGTCCATTTCTATTTTCAATATACATAAATGACGTCAAGTCGGTTATTCATCATTGCAAATTGCTCATGTTCGCAGATGATTTAAAGCTCTTTAAACAAGTTTCCAAAAACAGTGATGAAAAATATATCCAGACTGACTTGAATAGTTTCACAAAATGGTGCTCGTTAAATGACTTAGATCTAGCTTTAGACAAATGTAAATGCATTAGATTTAGTCGCAAGTTAAACAAAACTAAACCCAGGTATATTTTAAACGGCGCTGAACTTCAATGTGTGCAGTCAATCAAGGACTTAGGATTTCTAATTGACGCAAAACTCTCATTCAATTTGCACCTCGAAACCGTAATTTCTCGAGCTAATCGTATGCTTGGTTTCATTAAAAGGATTACGGTCTCCTTCACGAGTACTAGAGCCCTTACAGTTTTGTACGGCGCCTTTGTGAGGTCAATACTGGAATATGGGACTGTTGTTTGGTCCCCAAGGTACAAATTTTATGCGGATCGCATCGAAAAAATACAACGGAAATTCATCAAATTTCTTTGTTTTAAGAATCGCGTTTGTTATGCTCATGATCAATACAAAACTCTGTGTTCCTATTTTGGTTTACCGCTACTTTGTAGTCGACGCATGTTCTTTGACATTTATTTTTGTTATAAAGTTATCAATAGTTTTTTAAAATGTACGCCTATCTTAGAACTTTTTCATCTCGCATGCCTGTAGTTCTATCTAGAAACTCGCCTCTTTTCAAAATATATTTTCACCGAACAAACTATGGGCAAAATTCGCCCATTACACGAATTAAACTAACAGTAAATAAGCATCCTAGCATAAATATTTTTAATTGTTATCCAAGTAGTTTTAGGACTGAATGTCGAAAAGAACTGAATTTGTAACATATTTTTTTGTTTATATGTATTTATATTCTCTCCCTTTAGCAAATGTATTGGTATATCCGTAATAAACATTATTATTATAGAATCGACTCAGAATAGGAAAAGGAGACGTTTAGGTCAATTTTCTGCATTCTGGCGTTCGTAGATACAAGAAAACTGTTAAAATTCTTCAGAAACGTCACTTTTGAAGTGTTTTCTTGTACTTTTAAGCCACTCAGATACCCTACGGGCTCGGAAAGTGCAACGAAACCATCAAATTTTAGCTAGAAACTGTATTTTTGTCGATTTTTATTGAATTTGAACTATATTTCAACGTTTTTTGATGGTTCTGAGCCACCAAACACACTTAAAGCATGCAGAATCGACTCAGAATAGGAAAAGGAGACGTTTAGGTCAATTTTATGCATTCTGGCGTTCGTAGATACAAGAAAACTGTTAAAATTCTTCAGAAACGTCACTTTTGAAGTGTTTTCTTGTACTTTTAAGCCACTCAGATACCCTACGGGCTCGGAAAGTGCAACGAAACCATCAAATTTTAGCTAGAAACTGTATTTTTGTCGATTTTTATTGAATTTGAACTATATTTCAACGTTTTTTGATGGTTCTGAGCCACCAAACACACTTAAAGCATGCAGAATCGACTCAGAATAGGAAAAGGAGACGTTTAGGTCAATTTTATGCATTCTGGCGTTCGTAGATACAAGAAAACTGTTAAAATTCTTCAGAAACGTCACTTTTGAAGTGTTTTCTTGTACTTTTAAGCCACTCAGATACCCTACGGGCTCGGAAAGTGCAACGAAACCATCAAATTTTAGCTAGAAACTGTATTTTTGTCGATTTTTATTGAATTTGAACTATATTTCAACGTTTTTTGATGGTTCTGAGCCACCAAACACACTTAAAGCATGCAGAATCGACTCAGAATAGGAAAAGGAGACGTTTAGGTCAATTTTATGCATTCTGGCGTTCGTAGATACAAGAAAACTGTTAAAATTCTTCAGAAACGTCACTTTTGAAGTGTTTTCTTGTACTTTTAAGCCACTCAGATACCCTACGGGCTCGGAAAGTGCAACGAAACCATCAAATTTTAGCTAGAAACTGTATTTTTGTCGATTTTTATTGAATTTGAACTATATTTCAACGTTTTTTGATGGTTCTGAGCCACCAAACACACTTAAAGCATGCAGAATCGACTCAGAATAGGACAAGGAGACGTTTAGGTCAATTTTATGCATTCTGGCGTTCGTAGATACAAGAAAACTGTTAAAATTCTTCAGAAACGTCACTTTTGAAGTGTTTTCTTGTACTTTTAAGCCACTCAGATACCCTACGGGCTCGGAAAGTGCAACGAAACCATCAAATTTTAGCTAGAAACTGTATTTTTGTCGATTTTTATTGAATTTGAACTATATTTCAACGTTTTTTGATGGTTCTGAGCCACCAAACACACTTAAAGCATGCAGAATCGACTCAGAATAGGAAAAGGAGACGTTTAGGTCAATTTTATGCATTCTGGCGTTCGTAGATACAAGAAAACTGTTAAAATTCTTCAGAAACGTCACTTTTGAAGTGTTTTCTTGTACTTTTAAGCCACTCAGATACCCTACGGGCTCGGAAAGTGCAACGAAACCATCAAATTTTAGCTAGAAACTGTATTTTTGTCGATTTTTATTGAATTTGAGCTATATTTCAACGTTTTTTGATGGTTCTGAGCCACCAAACACACTTAAAGCATGCAGAATCGACTCAGAATAGGAAAAGGAGACGTTTAGGTCAATTTTATGCATTCTGGCGTTCGTAGATACAAGAAAACTGTTAAAATTCTTCAGAAACGTCACTTTTGAAGTGTTTTCTTGTACTTTTAAGCCACTCAGATACCCAACGGGCTCGGAAAGTGCAACGAAACCATCAAATTTTAGCTAGAAACTGTATTTTTGTCGATTTTTATTGAATTTGAACTATATTTCAACGTTTTTTGATGGTTCTGAGCCACCAAACACACTTAAAGCATGCAGAATCGACTCAGAATAGGAAAAGGAGACGTTTAGGTCAATTTTATGCATTCTGGCGTTCGTAGATACAAGAAAACTGTTAAAATTCTTCAGAAACGTCACTTTTGAAGTGTTTTCTTGTACTTTTAAGCCACTCAGATACCCTACGGGCTCGGAAAGTGCAACGAAACCATCAAATTTTAGCTAGAAACTGTATTTTTGTCGGTTTTTATTGAATTTGAACTATATTTCAACGTTTTTTGATGGTTCTGAGCCACCAAACACACTTAAAGCATGCAGAATCGACTCAGAATAGGAAAAGGAGACGTTTAGGTCAATTTTATGCATTCTGGCGTTCGTAGATACAAGAAAACTGTTAAAATTCTTCAGAAACGTCACTTTTGAAGTGTTTTCTTGTACTTTTAAGCCACTCAGATACCCTACGGGCTCGGAAAGTGCAACGAAACCATCAAATTTTAGCTAGAAACTGTATTTTTGTCGATTTTTATTGAATTTGAACTATATTTCAACGTTTTTTGATGGTTCTGAGCCACCAAACACACTTAAAGCATGCAGAATCGACTCAGAATAGGAAAAGGAGACGTTTAGGTCAATTTTATGCATTCTGGCGTTCGTAGATACAAGAAAACTGTTAAAATTCTTCAGAAACGTCACTTTTGAAGTGTTTTCTTGTACTTTTAAGCCACTCAGATACCCAACGGGCTCGGAAAGTGCAACGAAACCATCAAATTTTAGCTAGAAACTGTATTTTTGTCGATTTTTATTGAATTTGAACTATATTTCAAAGTTTTTTGATGGTTCTGAGCCACCAAACACACTTAAAGCATGCAGAATCGACTCAGAATAGGAAAAGGAGACGTTTAGGTCAATTTTATGCATTCTGGCGTTCGTAGATACAAGAAAACTGTTAAAATTCTTCAGAAACGTCACTTTTGAAGTGTTTTCTTGTACTTTTAAGCCACTCAGATACCCTACGGGCTCGGAAAGTGCAACGAAACCATCAAATTTTAGCTAAAAACTGTATTTTTGTCGATTTTTATTGAATTTGAACTATATTTCAACGTTTTTTGATGGTTCTGAGCCACCAAACACACTTAAAGCATGCAGAATCGACTCAGAATAGGAAAAGGAGACGTTTAGGTCAATTTTATGCATTCTGGCGTTCGTAGATACAAGAAAACTGTTAAAATTCTTCAGAAACGTCACTTTTGAAGTGTTTTCTTGTACTTTTAAGCCACTCAGATACCCTACGGGCTCGGAAAGTGCAACGAAACCATCAAATTTTAGCTAGAAACTGTATTTTTGTCGATTTTTATTGAATTTGAACTATATTTCAACGTTTTTTGATGGTTCTGAGCCACCAAACACACTTAAAGCATGCAGAATCGACTCAGAATAGGAAAAGGAGACGTTTAGGTCAATTTTATGCATTCTGGCGTTCGTAGATACAAGAAAACTGTTAAAATTCTTCAGAAACGTCACTTTTGAAGTGTTTTCTTGTACTTTTAAGCCACTCAGATACCCTACGGGCTCGGAAAGTGCAACGAAACCATCAAATTTTAGCTAGAAACTGTATTTTTGTCGATTTTTATTGAATTTGAGCTATATTTCAACGTTTTTTGATGGTTCTGAGCCACCAAACACACTTAAAGCATGCAGAATCGACTCAGAATAGGAAAAGGAGACGTTTAGGTCAATTTTATGCATTCTGGCGTTCGTAGATACAAGAAAACTGTTAAAATTCTTCAGAAACGTCACTTTTGAAGTGTTTTCTTGTACTTTTAAGCCACTCAGATACCCAACGGGCTCGGAAAGTGCAACGAAACCATCAAATTTTAGCTAGAAACTGTATTTTTGTCGATTTTTATTGAATTTGAACTATATTTCAACGTTTTTTGATGGTTCTGAGCCACCAAACACACTTAAAGCATGCAGAATCGACTCAGAATAGGAAAAGGAGACGTTTAGGTCAATTTTATGCATTCTGGCGTTCGTAGATACAAGAAAACTGTTAAAATTCTTCAGAAACGTCACTTTTGAAGTGTTTTCTTGTACTTTTAAGCCACTCAGATACCCTACGGGCTCGGAAAGTGCAACGAAACCATCAAATTTTAGCTAGAAACTGTATTTTTGTCGGTTTTTATTGAATTTGAACTATATTTCAACGTTTTTTGATGGTTCTGAGCCACCAAACACACTTAAAGCATGCAGAATCGACTCAGAATAGGAAAAGGAGACGTTTAGGTCAATTTTATGCATTCTGGCGTTCGTAGATACAAGAAAACTGTTAAAATTCTTCAGAAACGTCACTTTTGAAGTGTTTTCTTGTACTTTTAAGCCACTCAGATACCCTACGGGCTCGGAAAGTGCAACGAAACCATCAAATTTTAGCTAGAAACTGTATTTTTGTCGATTTTTATTGAATTTGAACTATATTTCAACGTTTTTTGATGGTTCTGAGCCACCAAACACACTTAAAGCATGCAGAATCGACTCAGAATAGGAAAAGGAGACGTTTAGGTCAATTTTATGCATTCTGGCGTTCGTAGATACAAGAAAACTGTTAAAATTCTTCAGAAACGTCACTTTTGAAGTGTTTTCTTGTACTTTTAAGCCACTCAGATACCCAACGGGCTCGGAAAGTGCAACGAAACCATCAAATTTTAGCTAGAAACTGTATTTTTGTCGATTTTTATTGAATTTGAACTATATTTCAAAGTTTTTTGATGGTTCTGAGCCACCAAACACACTTAAAGCATGCAGAATCGACTCAGAATAGGAAAAGGAGACGTTTAGGTCAATTTTATGCATTCTGGCGTTCGTAGATACAAGAAAACTGTTAAAATTCTTCAGAAACGTCACTTTTGAAGTGTTTTCTTGTACTTTTAAGCCACTCAGATACCCTACGGGCTCGGAAAGTGCAACGAAACCATCAAATTTTAGCTAAAAACTGTATTTTTGTCGATTTTTATTGAATTTGAACTATATTTCAACGTTTTTTGATGGTTCTGAGCCACCAAACACACTTAAAGCATGCAGAATCGACTCAGAATAGGAAAAGGAGACGTTTAGGTCAATTTTATGCATTCTGGCGTTCGTAGATACAAGAAAACTGTTAAAATTCTTCAGAAACGTCACTTTTGAAGTGTTTTCTTGTACTTTTAAGCCACTCAGATACCCTACGGGCTCGGAAAGTGCAACGAAACCATCAAATTTTAGCTAGAAACTGTATTTTTGTCGATTTTTATTGAATTTGAACTATATTTCAACGTTTTTTGATGGTTCTGAGCCACCAAACACACTTAAAGCATGCAGAATCGACTCAGAATAGGAAAAGGAGACGTTTAGGTCAATTTTATGCATTCTGGCGTTCGTAGATACAAGAAAACTGTTAAAATTCTTCAGAAACGTCACTTTTGAAGTGTTTTCTTGTACTTTTAAGCCACTCAGATACCCTACGGGCTCGGAAAGTGCAACGAAACCATCAAATTTTAGCTAGAAACTGTATTTTTGTCGATTTTTATTGAATTTGAGCTATATTTCAACGTTTTTTGATGGTTCTGAGCCACCAAACACACTTAAAGCATGCAGAATCGACTCAGAATAGGAAAAGGAGACGTTTAGGTCAATTTTATGCATTCTGGCGTTCGTAGATACAAGAAAACTGTTAAAATTCTTCAGAAACGTCACTTTTGAAGTGTTTTCTTGTACTTTTAAGCCACTCAGATACCCAACGGGCTCGGAAAGTGCAACGAAACCATCACATTTTAGCTAGAAACTGTATTTTTGTCGATTTTTATTGAATTTGAACTATATTTCAACGTTTTTTGATGGTTCTGAGCCACCAAACACACTTAAAGCATGCAGAATCGACTCAGAATAGGAAAAGGAGACGTTTAGGTCAATTTTATGCATTCTGGCGTTCGTAGATACAAGAAAACTGTTAAAATTCTTCAGAAACGTCACTTTTGAAGTGTTTTCTTGTACTTTTAAGCCACTCAGATACCCTACGGGCTCGGAAAGTGCAACGAAACCATCAAATTTTAGCTAGAAACTGTATTTTTGTCGATTTTTATTGAATTTGAACTATATTTCAACGTTTTTTGATGGTTCTGAGCCACCAAACACACTTAAAGCATGCAGAATCGACTCAGAATAGGAAAAGGAGACGTTTAGGTCAATTTTATGCATTCTGGCGTTCGTAGATACAAGAAAACTGTTAAAATTCTTCAGAAACGTCACTTTTGAAGTGTTTTCTTGTACTTTTAAGCCACTCAGATACCCTACGGGCTCGGAAAGTGCAACGAAACCATCAAATTTTAGCTAGAAACTGTATTTTTGTCGATTTTTATTGAATTTGAACTATATTTCAACGTTTTTTGATGGTTCTGAGCCACCAAACACACTTAAAGCATCCAGAATCGACTCAGAATAGGAAAAGGAGACGTTTAGGTCAATTTTATGCATTCTGGCGTTCGTAGATACAAGAAAACTGTTAAAATTCTTCAGAAACGTCACTTTTGAAGTGTTTTCTTGTACTTTTAAGCCACTCAGATACCCTACGGGTTCGGAAAGTGCAACGAAACCATCAAATTTTAGCTAGAAACTGTATTTTTGTCGATTTTTATTGAATTTGAACTATATTTCAACGTTTTTTGATGGTTCTGAGCCACCAAACACACTTAAAGCATGCAGAATCGACTCAGAATAGGAAAAGGAGACGTTTAGGTCAATTTTATGCATTCTGGCGTTCGTAGATACAAGAAAACTGTTAAAATTCTTCAGAAACGTCACTTTTGAAGTGTTTTCTTGTACTTTTAAGCCACTCAGATACCCTACGGGCTCGGAAAGTGCAACGAAACCATCAAATTTTAGCTAGAAACTGTATTTTTGTCGATTTTTATTGAATTTGAACTATATTTCAACGTTTTTTGATGGTTCTGAGCCACCAAACACACTTAAAGCATGCAGAATCGACTCAGAATAGGAAAAGGAGACGTTTAGGTCAATTTTATGCATTCTGGCGTTCGTAGATACAAGAAAACTGTTAAAATTCTTCAGAAACGTCACTTTTGAAGTGTTTTCTTGTACTTTTAAGCCACTCAGATACCCTACGGGCTCGGAAAGTGCAACGAAACCATCAAATTTTAGCTAGAAACTGTATTTTTGTCGATTTTTATTGAATTTGAACTATATTTCAACGTTTTTTGATGGTTCTGAGCCACCAAACACACTTAAAGCATGCAGAAGATTCTCGTGGACCATCACAGGGTTCGGACGCTTGTCGGTGCTTCAAAGACTTTATTACTTTCGGCCGACCGTTTGTGTTTAGCCGCCGGTCAATAAAATAATTTAAGTGGTTGTCCGATATGACAAATCGCGTGTGCAAATACTGTTCGCTAAAAGCGGTAAACGGACCCAAGTGCATAAATTGTGACACTGTTTTTCACCCAAAATGTGTGCCTCGACTTACAAATGTAAGAGTTATCAACAACGAGCTTGTTGAGTGTTGTTGTGAAATGATCTCCGAGGCATCCACGGAGAAATGTGCTTCATCTGCCTCAAGCAACGAAATTATAAACTTTCTGCACAGTGCTGATTTCAGCAAAATCATTCAAATTGCTGTTAGATCAGAAACGGCCAAATTACAGGGGGAAATTGATGACTTAAAAGTTAAATTCGACATTGTAGTCGAAAGCAACAAAGAACTGGTAAGACTGCTATCAATTGAAAACCATGTCTCATTTAAAAAGTCACCAACCAATGAATCAGAAAAAGTCGAAGTAAACCCAACCATACAGCCTCTCAAATCATCCAAAACACCAGTGGACCAAACCCCTTACGTCAAAACGCCACAGCGGCTAGAGGTGACGAAAAAGATACCCAAATCCCTACCTCTAAACTCACCAACCCAAGATGATCCGCAGCCAGAATCTGAAAATGATGATCACACATGGCAAGTACAAACTCATCGACGGAAAAAACGCCCCAGCGGAATCAAATTTGGAACTGGTAATGCTGACAATATTTTGAAACCTGTGATTCCAAAATCTTTTATACACGTTTCAAAAATTGGTCTGGACTGTACTACAGATCATGTAACCAGCTACATACAGAATAAACTGTCGGACTCCAATTTGCACGTAGACTGCACTGAATTAAACGTCAAATCTAAGGAATATAAAAGCTTCAAAGTTGGAATTCCTGTAACTCATACTGCACAACTTCTGGACCCTTGCTTTTGGCCTAAGTCCATTGCTATAAAAAAATTTATTCACTTTAAGGAGAAAACCAAAACAATTACACCATCGAAGACATCCAAGATGGATTGACTCGGAAACGTGAAAAAAAAACTCACTAGCGATTTATTACCAAAATGTTAGAGGTACGAAAAGCAAACTCGACAAACTCTATACAGCCATTCTCAGCAATGACTACGATGTGATCATATTGACTGAAACCTGGTTAGACGACGGAATTTACGACAGCGAAATTGTTGATAAAACTTACCAGATTTACAGAAAAGATAGGTCTAGTCAAACTAGCTCAAAACTAAAAGGTGGTGGTGTCCTTATAGCAGTCAAAAGTTCGATCACTTCACAACTCGTTAACGTAAATGTAGATCGGGAAGAAGTGTGGTGTCGCCTCACAGCCGGAGAAAAAGTGTTTCTAGTAGGATCCGTTTACTGTCCCCCAGGTTCAACTAAAACCTTTTACGAAAGCCATGTTTCGACGGTAACCCATCTGGTGCAAACTTACAACGATTGCTCCGTCATTATTGCCGGGGACTACAACTTGCCAAATCTGGAATGGTCTAAGGACTCAAGCAGCGCTGGTCTACATGCGACTAGCGGCTTAAACGAAGTTAGTGCTGGGATCTGTGACAATTTTGCGTTTCTGGGTCTGTCCCAATATAATCATGTTGTAAACCAGAACTCTGTAATATTAGATCTAGTATTTGCAAATTGGGACATTTCTATCAGTCAAGATAGTCCACTACTTCCCATTGATAAACACCATCCGCCTATTCTCATAAATTGCGATATTTTAGATTACAATGAGTTAGATTTCACATTAGATTTTTACTATGACTTCCAGCACGCAAACTATCTCGATATAAAATCTTTTTTAAGCTCTGTTGACTGGTCAAACATTTTAACTTGCCCTGATGTAGATGTTTGTGTGGAATTGCTGTACAATGTTTTACTCTATGTAATTGATATTTTTGTGCCAAAACGTAGGAAAATAAGTAAAAACTTTCCGTTGTGGTTCAGTACTGAATTAATTAGGTTAATACACGCCAAACGATTTGCACACAAACAATTTAAATTGTATAAAACTGAATTTTACTACGCTGAATTCAGCACGTTAAGAAAACTGTGCAAGGATACCGTACAATCTGAATACCAAGCATATATTAGTAATATCGAGAGTCGAATCGTTGACGATGCTGCCACTTTCTGGAGTTTTGCTAAAAATAAAAGATGTGATACTAAAATAGTTCCTAATGTTACCTATTTCGGAAACGTCAAAGCATTTAACGGCAAAGAAATAGCAGACATGTTTCTGAATTACTTCCAGTCTGTTTACAAACTGAAAAGTCTTCCGAAAAATGATAATGTAAACATTGAAACGCCAGTATTTACAAGTACCATCAAGTTATACGCAGAAGAAGTACTACAAAGCCTTAATGAAATTGATCCCTCAAAAGGTGCAGGACCTGATGGCATTTCCCCTTCCTTTATTAAACACTGCTCAAATGAATTATGTCTTCCTATTTTCTATATCTTTAATCTTTCCTTAAAAAATGGTCAATTTCCTACTTTTTGGAAGCATAGCTTCTTAAAACCTATACACAAAGCTGGCGACAGAGCCAACGTCACAAACTATAGGCCTATATCTATACAATCATGTATTCCAAAAGTTCTCGATAAAATTATCACTACACGACTTACTGAAAAGTTTAAACACTTAATAGTAGATGAACAACACGGCTTCTATAGTGGACGATCGACAGTTACTAACCTATTTTTATACACCAATTATATAAATCAATCTCTGGAAAGTGGCTATGAGGTTGACGCCGTGTACACAGACTTCCGGAAAGCATTTGATTCCGTCAATCACCAACGCCTTTTATTCAAATTAAATAAAATCGGAATCCACGGTACACTCCTGTCATGGCTAGAGTCGTATTTAACTAATAGAACTCATTCAGTTAAAATAAATGACTTTTGCTCTGGCTCTGCCTTAGTAACCTCTGGGGTACCTCAGGGTTCACACATTGGTCCATTTCTATTTTCAATATACATAAATGACGTCAAGTCGGTTATTCATCATTGCAAATTGCTCATGTTCGCAGATGATTTAAAGCTCTTTAAACAAGTTTCCAAAAACAGTGATGAAAAATATATCCAGACTGACTTGAATAGTTTCACAAAATGGTGCTCGTTAAATGACTTAGATCTAGCTTTAGACAAATGTAAATGCATTAGATTTAGTCGCAAGTTAAACAAAACTAAACCCAGGTATATTTTAAACGGCGCTGAACTTCAATGTGTGCAGTCAATCAAGGACTTAGGATTTCTAATTGACGCAAAACTCTCATTCAATTTGCACCTCGAAACCGTAATTTCTCGAGCTAATCGTATGCTTGGTTTCATTAAAAGGATTACGGTCTCCTTCACGAGTACTAGAGCCCTTACAGTTTTGTACGGCGCCTTTGTGAGGTCAATACTGGAATATGGGACTGTTGTTTGGTCCCCAAGGTACAAATTTTATGCGGATCGCATCGAAAAAATACAACGGAAATTCATCAAATTTCTTTGTTTTAAGAATCGCGTTTGTTATGCTCATGATCAATACAAAACTCTGTGTTCCTATTTTGGTTTACCGCTACTTTGTAGTCGACGCATGTTCTTTGACATTTATTTTTGTTATAAAGTTATCAATAGTTTTTTAAAATGTACGCCTATCTTAGAACTTTTTCATCTCGCATGCCTGTAGTTCTATCTAGAAACTCGCCTCTTTTCAAAATATATTTTCACCGAACAAACTATGGGCAAAATTCGCCCATTACACGAATTAAACTAACAGTAAATAAGCATCCTAGCATAAATATTTTTAATTGTTATCCAAGTAGTTTTAGGACTGAATGTCGAAAAGAACTGAATTTGTAACATATTTTTTTGTTTATATGTATTTATATTCTCTCCCTTTAGCAAATGTATTGGTATATCCGTAATAAACATTATTATTATAGAATCGACTCAGAATAGGAAAAGGAGACGTTTAGGTCAATTTTCTGCATTCTGGCGTTCGTAGATACAAGAAAACTGTTAAAATTCTTCAGAAACGTCACTTTTGAAGTGTTTTCTTGTACTTTTAAGCCACTCAGATACCCTACGGGCTCGGAAAGTGCAACGAAACCATCAAATTTTAGCTAGAAACTGTATTTTTGTCGATTTTTATTGAATTTGAACTATATTTCAACGTTTTTTGATGGTTCTGAGCCACCAAACACACTTAAAGCATGCAGAATCGACTCAGAATAGGAAAAGGAGACGTTTAGGTCAATTTTATGCATTCTGGCGTTCGTAGATACAAGAAAACTGTTAAAATTCTTCAGAAACGTCACTTTTGAAGTGTTTTCTTGTACTTTTAAGCCACTCAGATACCCTACGGGCTCGGAAAGTGCAACGAAACCATCAAATTTTAGCTAGAAACTGTATTTTTGTCGATTTTTATTGAATTTGAACTATATTTCAACGTTTTTTGATGGTTCTGAGCCACCAAACACACTTAAAGCATGCAGAATCGACTCAGAATAGGAAAAGGAGACGTTTAGGTCAATTTTATGCATTCTGGCGTTCGTAGATACAAGAAAACTGTTAAAATTCTTCAGAAACGTCACTTTTGAAGTGTTTTCTTGTACTTTTAAGCCACTCAGATACCCTACGGGCTCGGAAAGTGCAACGAAACCATCAAATTTTAGCTAGAAACTGTATTTTTGTCGATTTTTATTGAATTTGAACTATATTTCAACGTTTTTTGATGGTTCTGAGCCACCAAACACACTTAAAGCATGCAGAATCGACTCAGAATAGGAAAAGGAGACGTTTAGGTCAATTTTATGCATTCTGGCGTTCGTAGATACAAGAAAACTGTTAAAATTCTTCAGAAACGTCACTTTTGAAGTGTTTTCTTGTACTTTTAAGCCACTCAGATACCCTACGGGCTCGGAAAGTGCAACGAAACCATCAAATTTTAGCTAGAAACTGTATTTTTGTCGATTTTTATTGAATTTGAACTATATTTCAACGTTTTTTGATGGTTCTGAGCCACCAAACACACTTAAAGCATGCAGAATCGACTCAGAATAGGAAAAGGAGACGTTTAGGTCAATTTTATGCATTCTGGCGTTCGTAGATACAAGAAAACTGTTAAAATTCTTCAGAAACGTCACTTTTGAAGTGTTTTCTTGTACTTTTAAGCCACTCAGATACCCTACGGGCTCGGAAAGTGCAACGAAACCATCAAATTTTAGCTAGAAACTGTATTTTTGTCGATTTTTATTGAATTTGAACTATATTTCAACGTTTTTTGATGGTTCTGAGCCACCAAACACACTTAAAGCATGCAGAATCGACTCAGAATAGGAAAAGGAGACGTTTAGGTCAATTTTATGCATTCTGGCGTTCGTAGATACAAGAAAACTGTTAAAATTCTTCAGAAACGTCACTTTTGAAGTGTTTTCTTGTACTTTTAAGCCACTCAGATACCCTACGGGCTCGGAAAGTGCAACGAAACCATCAAATTTTAGCTAGAAACTGTATTTTTGTCGATTTTTATTGAATTTGAACTATATTTCAACGTTTTTTGATGGTTCTGAGCCACCAAACACACTTAAAGCATGCAGAATCGACTCAGAATAGGAAAAGGAGACGTTTAGGTCAATTTTATGCATTCTGGCGTTCGTAGATACAAGAAAACTGTTAAAATTCTTCAGAAACGTCACTTTTGAAGTGTTTTCTTGTACTTTTAAGCCACTCAGATACCCTACGGGCTCGGAAAGTGCAACGAAACCATCAAATTTTAGCTAGAAACTGTATTTTTGTCGATTTTTATTGAATTTGAACTATATTTCAACGTTTTTTGATGGTTCTGAGCCACCAAACACACTTAAAGCATGCAGAATCGACTCAGAATAGGAAAAGGAGACGTTTAGGTCAATTTTATGCATTCTGGCGTTCGTAGATACAAGAAAACTGTTAAAATTCTTCAGAAACGTCACTTTTGAAGTGTTTTCTTGTACTTTTAAGCCACTCAGATACCCTACGGGCTCGGAAAGTGCAACGAAACCATCAAATTTTAGCTAGAAACTGTATTTTTGTCGATTTTTATTGAATTTGAACTATATTTCAACGTTTTTTGATGGTTCTGAGCCACCAAACACACTTAAAGCATGCAGAATCGACTCAGAATAGGAAAAGGAGACGTTTAGGTCAATTTTATGCATTCTGGCGTTCGTAGATACAAGAAAACTGTTAAAATTCTTCAGAAACGTCACTTTTGAAGTGTTTTCTTGTACTTTTAAGCCACTCAGATACCCTACGGGCTCGGAAAGTGCAACGAAACCATCAAATTTTAGCTAGAAACTGTATTTTTGTCGATTTTTATTGAATTTGAACTATATTTCAACGTTTTTTGATGGTTCTGAGCCACCAAACACACTTAAAGCATGCAGAATCGACTCAGAATAGGAAAAGGAGACGTTTAGGTCAATTTTATGCATTCTGGCGTTCGTAGATACAAGAAAACTGTTAAAATTCTTCAGAAACGTCACTTTTGAAGTGTTTTCTTGTACTTTTAAGCCACTCAGATACCCTACGGGCTCGGAAAGTGCAACGAAACCATCAAATTTTAGCTAGAAACTGTATTTTTGTCGATTTTTATTGAATTTGAACTATATTTCAACGTTTTTTGATGGTTCTGAGCCACCAAACACACTTAAAGCATGCAGAATCGACTCAGAATAGGAAAAGGAGACGTTTAGGTCAATTTTATGCATTCTGGCGTTCGTAGATACAAGAAAACTGTTAAAATTCTTCAGAAACGTCACTTTTGAAGTGTTTTCTTGTACTTTTAAGCCACTCAGATACCCTACGGGCTCGGAAAGTGCAACGAAACCATCAAATTTTAGCTAGAAACTGTATTTTTGTCGATTTTTATTGAATTTGAACTATATTTCAACGTTTTTTGATGGTTCTGAGCCACCAAACACACTTAAAGCATGCAGAATCGACTCAGAATAGGAAAAGGAGACGTTTAGGTCAATTTTATGCATTCTGGCGTTCGTAGATACAAGAAAACTGTTAAAATTCTTCAGAAACGTCACTTTTGAAGTGTTTTCTTGTACTTTTAAGCCACTCAGATACCCTACAGGCTCGGAAAGTGCAACGAAACCATCAAATTTTAGCTAGAAACTGTATTTTTGTCGATTTTTATTGAATTTGAACTATATTTCAACGTTTTTTGATGGTTCTGAGCCACCAAACACACTTAAAGCATGCAGAATCGACTCAGAATAGGAAAAGGAGACGTTTAGGTCAATTTTATGCATTCTGGCGTTCGTAGATACAAGAAAACTGTTAAAATTCTTCAGAAACGTCACTTTTGAAGTGTTTTCTTGTACTTTTAAGCCACTCAGATACCCTACGGGCTCGGAAAGTGCAACGAAACCATCAAATTTTAGCTAGAAACTGTATTTTTGTCGATTTTTATTGAATTTGAACTATATTTCAACGTTTTTTGATGGTTCTGAGCCACCAAACACACTTAAAGCATGCAGAATCGACTCAGAATAGGAAAAGGAGACGTTTAGGTCAATTTTATGCATTCTGGCGTTCGTAGATACAAGAAAACTGTTAAAATTCTTCAGAAACGTCACTTTTGAAGTGTTTTCTTGTACTTTTAAGCCACTCAGATACCCTACGGGCTCGGAAAGTGCAACGAAACCATCAAATTTTAGCTAGAAACTGTATTTTTGTCGATTTTTATTGAATTTGAACTATATTTCAACGTTTTTTGATGGTTCTGAGCCACCAAACACACTTAAAGCATGCAGAATCGACTCAGAATAGGAAAAGGAGACGTTTAGGTCAATTTTATGCATTCTGGCGTTCGTAGATACAAGAAAACTGTTAAAATTCTTCAGAAACGTCACTTTTGAAGTGTTTTCTTGTACTTTTAAGCCACTCAGATACCCTACGG